>NW_028258585.1:0-219950 GCF_982586985.1 Callionymus lyra
TGAAACAGTACAATATAAAATACTATCGAAAATATACACTTGAATAAAGTTATAAAACAATGCTTCAAGTTTCACACAAAAACTTAAATAGCTGCTTCGACACAACATTCATTTACACACAGCAATATAAACAATAATATAAACGTTTTGTTTAGGCTCACCTAGGAGTGATAAGCGAGTGTATTCAGTAAAATTGCAGGAGCGTTGGCACACTTTACAGCTTAATGTGGACAAAACTGAAACTCTGGTGATTGCTCCTGATGATAAGATTCCATGGTTGAGTCAGTACTTGGGTGACTTAGGTCAGTCTGTCAAACTGAGCCTGAGAAACCTGGGTGTTGTATTTGATAAAGACATGTCTCTTGTTCAACACTGCAGAAAACTGACCAGAAACTGTTTCCTTCAACTGAGAAAAATCTCTAAACTTAGGAAAATGTTGTCACAACATGATCTGGAGCTTGTAATCCATGCGTTTGTTTCTTCTCGTCTGGACTATTGTAACGGTTTGTTTTCATGTCTTAACAAGAAGGAGCTGTCTCGTCTGCAGTTGATTCAGAACTCTGCAGCGAGAATTCTGACCCGCTCAAGTAGGAGAACTCACATTTCTCCGATCCTTAAAACTCTTCACTGGCTTCCAGTTTCTTTCAGGATCAACTTTAAAATTCTGGTTCTTACTTTCAGAGCTATTCATGGTCAGGCTCCTCCTTACATCACTGATCTGATCCAGCCTTACACCCCAGCTCGGTCTCTGAGGTCTGTGGATCAGAATCTACTGATGGTTCCACGCACACGGCTCAGGACCAGAGGAGAGAAATCTTTTCAGGCTGTTGCTCCTAAGCTTTGGAACAATCTTCCTCTCTCTTTGCGCTTGATGGAGTCTACTGACTCCTTTAAGAAACATCTTAAGACGTTTCTATTTGTTCAGGCTTTTCCTTGAATTTCTCGAACTTGTTGTTCTCGGTGTTGTCTTGATCTTTGAAGTATGTACTGTTTTGAGTATTGTTTTTGATTGTTAAAGCGCTTTGTGACCCTGGTCTCGAAAAGCGCTATATAAATAAATATTACTTACTTACTTACTTACTTACACGTGTCTCAGTCTCTGAGCCGCTGAAGCATCTGAACACCACGCGTCTCATCCGTGGAACGCAGGTAAAAAACAATGGCCGTCTTAAAGCGACAGTGTCTTGATGCGATACATGCATTGAAAAGTAATAAAACATAAAACACGAAAATAACAACTGGGTTTAATTATATACTTCCAGTGAAAATAATTGAAACATAAAACGACAAATAAACGGCTGGGTTACATTACTAAAAACTAAAGCCTGACAGAGGGGGAGTGGCGCGGGAATGAACTACCGTACTTACTGGCGCGCGCATGTACAGACAGCATATACATCTGTTGTTTTGAGCGAGCACCATAAACCGAATATACACAATAATCCATAGTGGTATTGGTTACAAGTGTCTACACGTGGTGTTCACTGCGCAGGTTAACTGTACCGCATTACAAGTAATAGAATGTAACTTAATGTTGGTGAACCACATAGCAATTCATCTACATTAGAAGTCTAAAAAGCGAATGGTAGTACAGTCACGGTGAATACAATTGTATAAATCGTTTAATTCATTTAAATATAAGTCAGCAGATGGAGAGACTTACCACAGTCTTTACCAATGGAAACATGGCGGTGGTCCATGAGGTCCAATTACTCTAGAAACTTCTGGATCATTTGAAATGGGCGGAGCATATTAAGATATTAACACTGAATATTGTTAAATTGACCCTTGACAGTGTTCATTCACTTTTTACACTGAATAAATAACACCTGGGTTTTAACTCTGGATATTGACAACAGCACTGCAGGGGGAGGAGCCACGTTTTACACCTGTTGTTGTTGTGTTACATCTGGAAGAGTTAAACCAGTCTATGAAATAGTTAAAATACATTAACACTTCCTTTTTGACACTTGGAAATTTACTGTGCACGAACGCACACATTAAACAAATGCGCACACCCACATAAAACAAACGCGCACGCACACATAAAACACACGCATGCGTACACGGACATGCACTGACAAACGCACACACACACGGTGACATGCACACATAAAACACACGCACGCACGCACACATAAAACAAACGCGGACGCACACATCAAAGAAACGCGCACGCACACCTAAAACACACGCATGCACACACAGACATGCACTGACACACGCCCACACACACGGTGACATGCACACATAAACACACGCACGCACGCACACATAAAACAAACGCGGACGCACACAAAACAAACGCGCACGCACACATTAAACACACGCATGCACACACAGACATGCACTGACACACGCATACACACACGGTGACATGCACACATAAAACACACACACGCACGCACACGCAGACACACACTGACACATGCGCACACACACCAGTGACATGCACACAAACGCATAACTACACATCACAAACAAACCTATATATTTTTTTTTTAATCTGCGCTGTTGTGAAAGTGTGTTTCCCCTCTGGGGATGAATAAAGCTTTTCTATTCTATTCTATTCTAAAAAAAATCCGCGTTTGTTTTATGTGTTCGTGCGTGCGTGTGTTTTATGTTTGCATGTCACCGTGTGTGTGTGCGTTTGTCAGTGCATGTCTATGTATGCATGCGTGTGTTTTATGTGTGCGTGCGCGTTTGTTTTGTGTGCGTCCGCGTTTGTTTTATGTGTGCATGTCACCGTGTGTGTGTGCGTGTGTCAGTGCATGTCTGTGTGTGCATCCGTGTGTTTTGTGTGCGCGCGCGCGCATTTGTTTTATGTGTGCATGCGCGCATTTGTTTTATGTGTGCATGCGCGCATTTGTTTTATGTGTGCGTGCGCGCATTTGTTTCATGTGACATGCACACATAAAACACACGCACGCACGCACACATAAAACAAACGCGGACGCACACAAAACAAACGCACACGCACACATTAAACACACGCATGCACACACAGACATGCACTGACACACGCACACACACGGTGACATGCACACATAAAACACACACACGCATGCACACACAGACATGCACTGACACACGCACACACACGGTGACATGCACACATAAAACACACACACGCACGCACACGCAGACACACACTGACACATGCGCACACACACCAATGACATGCACACAAACGCATAACTACACATCACAAACAAACCTATAAAACCCGCGTTTGTTTTATGTGTGCGTGCGTGCGTGTGTTTTATGTTTGCATGTCACCGTGTGTGTGTGCGTTTGTCAGTGCATGTCTGTGTATGCATGCGTGTGTTTTATGTGTGCGTGCGCGTTTGTTTTATGTGGGTGTGCGCATTTGTTTAATGTGTGCGTGCGTGTGTTGTGTGCGTGTGCATTTGTTTTATCTGTGCGCGCGCATTTGTTTTGTGTGCTCTTGCGCATTTGTTTTGTGTGCGCGTGCGCATTTCTTTAATATGTGCGTGCGCGCATTTGTTTTATGTGTGCGTGCGCGCATTTGTTTTATGTGACGTGCGCACATTTGTTTTATGTGTGCATGCGCGCATTTGCTTTATGTGTGCATGCGCGCATTTGTTTTATGTGTGCATGCGCGCATTTGTTTTATGTGTGCATGCGCGCATTTGTTTTATGTGTGCGTGCGCGCATTTGTTTCATGTGACATGCACACATAAAACACACGCACGCACGCACACATAAAACAAACGCGGACGCACACAAAACACACGCATGCACACACAGACATGCACTGACACACGCACACACACGGTGACATGCACACATAAAACACACACACGCACGCACACGCAGACACACACTGACACATGCGCACACACACCAATGACATGCACACAAACGCATAACTACACATCACAAACAAACCTATAAAACCCGCGTTTGTTTTATGTGTGCGTGCGTGCGTGTGTTTTATGTTTGCATGTCACCGTGTGTGTGTGCGTTTGTCAGTGCATGTCTGTGTATGCATGCGTGTGTTTTATGTGTGCGTGCGCGTTTGTTTTATGTGGGTGTGCGCATTTGTTTAATGTGTGCGTGCGTGTGTTTTGTGCGTGTGCATTTGTTTTATCTGTGCGCGCGCATTTGTTTTGTGTGCTCTTGCGCATTTGTTTTGTGTGCGCGTGCGCATTTCTTTAATATGTGCGTGCGCGCATTTGTTTTATGTGACGTGCGCGCATTTGTTTTATGTGTGCATGCGCGCATTTGTTTTATGTGTGCGTGCGCGCATTTGTTTCATGTGACATGCACACATAAAACACACGCACGCACGCACACATAAAACAAACGCGGACGCACACAAAACAAACGCGCACGCACACATTAAACACACGCATGCACACACAGACATGCACTGACACACGCACACACACGGTGACATGCACACATAAAACACACACACGCATGCACACACAGACATGCACTGACACACGCACACACACGGTGACATGCACACATAAAACACACACACGCACGCACACGCAGACACACACTGACACATGCGCACACACACCAATGACATGCACACAAACGCATAACTACACATCACAAACAAACCTATAAAACCCGCGTTTGTTTTATGTGTGCGTGCGTGCGTGTGTTTTATGTTTGCATGTCACCGTGTGTGTGTGCGTTTGTCAGTGCATGTCTGTGTATGCATGCGTGTGTTTTATGTGTGCGTGCGCGTTTGTTTTATGTGGGTGTGCGCATTTGTTTAATATGTGCGTGCGTGTGTTGTGTGCGTGTGCATTTGTTTTATCTGTGCGCGCGCATTTGTTTTGTGTGCTCTTGCGCATTTGTTTTGTGTGCGCGTGCGCATTTCTTTAATATGTGCGTGCGCGCATTTGTTTTATGTGTGCGTGCGCGCATTTGTTTTATGTGACGTGCGCACATTTGTTTTATGTGTGCATGCGCGCATTTGCTTTATGTGTGCATGCGCGCATTTGTTTTATGTGTGCATGCGCGCATTTGTTTTATGTGTGCATGCGCGCATTTGTTTTATGTGTGCGTGCGCGCATTTGTTTCATGTGACATGCACACATAAAACACACGCACGCACGCACACATAAAACAAACGCGGACGCACACAAAACACACGCATGCACACACAGACATGCACTGACACACGCACACACACGGTGACATGCACACATAAAACACACACACGCACGCACACGCAGACACACACCGACACATGCGCACACACACCAATGACATGCACACAAACGCATAACTACACATCACAAACAAACCTATAAAACCCGCGTTTGTTTTATGTGTGCGTGCGTGCGTGTGTTTTATGTTTGCATGTCACCGTGTGTGTGTGCGTTTGTCAGTGCATGTCTGTGTATGCATGCGTGTGTTTTATGTGTGCGTGCGCGTTTGTTTTATGTGGGTGTGCGCATTTGTTTAATGTGTGCGTGCGTGTGTTGTGTGCGTGTGCATTTGTTTTATCTGTGCGCGCGCATTTGTTTTGTGTGCTCTTGCGCATTTGTTTTGTGTGCGCGTGCGCATTTCTTTAATATGTGCGTGCGCGCATTTGTTTTATGTGTGCGTGCGCGCATTTGTTTTATGTGACGTGCGCGCATTTGTTTTATGTGTGCATGCGCGCATTTGCTTTATGTGTGCATGCGCGCATTTGTTTTATGTGTGCATGCGCGCATTTGTTTTATGTGTGCGTGCGCGCATTTGTTTCATGTGACATGCACACATAAAACACATGCACGCACGCACACATAAAACAAACGCGGACGCACACAAAACACACGCATTATGTGTGCGTGCGTGCGTGTGTTTTATGTTTGCATGTCACCGTGTGTGTGTGCGTTTGTCAGTGCATGTCTGTGTATGCATGCGTGTGTTTTATGTGTGCGTGCGCGTTTGTTTAATGTGGGTGTGCGCATTTGTTTAATGTGTGCGTGCGTGTGTTGTGTGTTGACACGCGCAAGCATTGACGCACATTGTTTTGTGTGCGTCCGCGTTTGTTTTATGTGTGCATGTCACCGTGTGTGTGTGCGTGTGTCAGTGCATGTCTGTGTGTGCATCCGTGTGTTTTGTGTGCGCGCGCGCGCATTTGTTTTATGTGTGCATGCGCGCATTTGTTTTATGTGTGCATGCGCGCATTTGTTTTATGTGTGCGTGCGCGCATTTGTTTCATGTGACATGCACACATAAAACACACGCACGCACGCACACATAAAACAAACGCGGACGCACACAAAACACACGCATGCACACACAGACATGCACTGACACACGCACACACACGGTGACATGCACACATAAAACACACACACGCATGCACACACAGACATGCACTGACACACGCACACACACGGTGACATGCACACATAAAACACACACACGCACGCACACGCAGACACACACTGACACATGCGCACACACACCAATGACATGCACACAAACGCATAACTACAGATCACAAACAAACCTATAAAATCCGCGTTTGTTTTATGTGTGCGTGCGTGCGTGTGTTTTATGTTTGCATGTCACCGTGTGCGTTTGTCAGTGCATGTCTGTGTATGCATGCGTGTGTTTTATGTGTGCGTGCGCGTTTGTTTTATGTGGGTGTGCGCATTTGTTTAATGTGTGCGTGCGTGTGTTGTGTGCGTGTGCATTTGTTTTATCTGTGCGCGCGCATTTGTTTTGTGTGCTCTTGCGCATTTGTTTTGTGTGCGCGTGCGCATTTCTTTAATATGTGCGTGCGCGCATTTGTTTTATGTGTGCGTGCGCGCATTTGTTTTATGTGACGTGCGCGCATTTGTTTTATGTGTGCGTGCGCGCATTTGCTTTATGTGTGCATGCGCGCATTTGTTTTATGTGTGCATGCGCGCATTTGTTTTATGTGTGCGTGCGCGCATTTGTTTTATGTGTGCGTGCGCGCATTTGTTTCATGTGACATGCACACATAAAACACACGCACGCACGCACACATAAAACAAACGCGGACGCACACAAAACACACGCATGCACACACAGACATGCACTGACACACGCACACACACGGTGACATGCACACATAAAACACACACACGCACGCACACGCAGACACACACTGACACATGCGCACACACACCAATGACATGCACACAAACGCATAACTACAGATCACAAACAAACCTATAAAATCCGCGTTTGTTTTATGTGTGCGTGCGTGCGTGTGTTTTATGTTTGCATGTCACCGTGTGTGTGTGCGTTTGTCAGTGCATGTCTGTGTATGCATGCGTGTGTTTTATGTGTGCGTGCGCGTTTGTTTAATGTGGGTGTGCGCATTTGTTTAATGTGTGCGTGCGTGTGTTGTGTGCGTGTGCATTTGTTTTATCTGTGCGCGCGCATTTGTTTTGTGTGCTCTTGCGCATTTGTTTTGTGTGCGCGTGCGCATTTCTTTAATATGTGCGTGCGCGCATTTGTTTTATGTGTGCGTGCGCGCATTTGTTTTATGTGACGTGCGCGCATTTGTTTTATGTGTGCATGCGCGCATTTGCTTTATGTGTGCATGCGCGCATTTGTTTTATGTGTGCATGCGCGCATTTGTTTTATGTGTGCGTGCGCGCATTTGTTTTATGTGTGCGTGCGCGCATTTGTTTCATGTGACATGCACACATAAAACACACGCACGCACGCACACATAAAACAAACGCGGACGCACACAAAACACACGCATGCACACACAGACATGCACTGACACACGCACACACACGGTGACATGCACACATAAAACACACACACGCACGCACACGCAGACACACACTGACACATGCGCACACACACCAATGACATGCACACACACGCATAACTACACATCACAAACAAACCTATAAAACCCGCGTTTGTTTTATGTGTGCGTGCGTGCGTGTGTTTTATGTTTGCATGTCACCGTGTGTGTGTGCGTTTGTCAGTGCATGTCTGTGTATGCATGCGTGTGTTTTATGTGTGCGTGCGCGTTTGTTTTATGTGGGTGTGCGCATTTGTTTAATGTGTGCGTGCGTGTGTTGTGTGCGTGTGCATTTGTTTTATCTGTGCGCGCGCATTTGTTTTGTGTGCTCTTGCGCATTTGTTTTGTGTGCGCGTGCGCGTTTCTTTAATATGTGCGTGCGCGCATTTGTTTTATGTGTGCGTGCGCGCATTTGTTTTATGTGACGTGCGCGCATTTGTTTTATGTGTGCATGCGCGCATTTGTTTTATGTGTGCGTGCGCGCATTTGTTTCATGTGACATGCACACATAAAACACACGCACGCACGCACACATAAAACAAACGCGGACGCACACAAAACACACGCATGCACACACAGACATGCACTGACACACGCACACACACGGTGACATGCACACATAAAACACACACACGCACGCACACGCAGACACACACTGACACATGCGCACACACACCAATGACATGCACACAAACGCATAACTACACATCACAAACAAACCTATAAAACCCGCGTTTGTTTTATGTGTGCGTGCGTGCGTGTGTTTTATGTTTGCATGTCACCGTGTGTGTGTGCGTTTGTCAGTGCATGTCTGTGTATGCATGCGTGTGTTTTATGTGTGCGTGCGCGTTTGTTTTATGTGGGTGTGCGCATTTGTTTAATGTGTGCGTGCGTGTGTTGTGTGCGTGTGCATTTGTTTTATCTGTGCGCGCGCATTTGTTTTGTGTGCTCTTGCGCATTTGTTTTGTGTGCGCGTGCGCATTTCTTTAATATGTGCGTGCGCGCATTTGTTTTATGTGTGCGTGCGCGCATTTGTTTTATGTGACGTGCGCGCATTTGCTTTATGTGTGCATGCGCGCATTTGCTTTATGTGTGCATGCGCGCATTTGTTTTATGTGTGCATGCGCGCATTTGTTTTATGTGTGCGTGCGCGCATTTGTTTCATGTGACATGCACACATAAAACACACGCACGCACGCACACATAAAACAAACGCGGACGCACACAAAACACACGCATTATGTGTGCGTGCGTGCGTGTGTTTTATGTCTGCATGTCACCGTGTGTGTGTGCGTTTGTCAGTGCATGTCTGTGTATGCATGCGTGTGTTTTATGTGTGCGTGCGCGTTTGTTTAATGTGGGTGTGCGCATTTGTTTAATGTGTGCGTGCGTGTGTTGTGTGTTGACACGCGCAAGCATTGACGCACATTGTTTTGTGTGCGTCCGCGTTTGTTTTATGTGTGCATGTCACCGTGTGTGTGTGCGTGTGTCAGTGCATGTCTGTGTGTGCATCCGTGTGTTTTGTGTGCGCGCGCGCGCATTTGTTTTATGTGTGCATGCGCGCATTTGTTTTATGTGTGCATGCGCGCATTTGTTTTATGTGTGCGTGCGCGCATTTGTTTCATGTGACATGCACACATAAAACACACGCACGCACGCACACATAAAACAAACGCGGACGCACACAAAACACACGCATGCACACACAGACATGCACTGACACACGCACACACACGGTGACATGCACACATAAAACACACACACGCATGCACACACAGACATGCACTGACACACGCACACACACGGTGACATGCACACATAAAACACACACACGCACGCACACGCAGACACACACTGACACATGCGCACACACACCAATGACATGCACACAAACGCATAACTACAGATCACAAACAAACCTATAAAATCCGCGTTTGTTTTATGTGTGCGTGCGTGCGTGTGTTTTATGTTTGCATGTCACCGTGTGTGTGTGCGTTTGTCAGTGCATGTGTGTGTATGCATGCGTGTGTTTTATGTGTGCGTGCGCGTTTGTTTTATGTGGGTGTGCGCATTTGTTTAATGTGTGCGTGCGTGTGTTGTGTGCGTGTGCATTTGTTTTATCTGTGCGCGCGCATTTGTTTTGTGTGCTCTTGCGCATTTGTTTTGTGTGCGCGTGCGCATTTCTTTAATATGTGCGTGCGCGCATTTGTTTTATGTGTGCGTGCGCGCATTTGTTTTATGTGACGTGCGCGCATTTGTTTTATGTGTGCATGCGCGCATTTGTTTTATGTGTGCATGCGCGCATTTGCTTTATGTGTGCATGCGCGCATTTGTTTTATGTGTGCATGCGCGCATTTGTTTTATGTGTGCATGCGCGCATTTGTTTTATGTGTGCGTGCGCGCATTTGTTTCATGTGACATGCACACATAAAACACACGCACGCACGCACACATAAAACAAACGCGGACGCACACAAAACACACGCATGCACACACAGACATGCACTGACACACGCACACACACGGTGACATGCACACATAAAACACACACACGCACGCACACGCAGACACACACTGACACATGCGCACACACACCAATGACATGCACACAAACGCATAACTACACATCACAAACAAACCTATAAAACCCGCGTTTGTTTTATGTGTGCGTGCGTGCGTGTGTTTTATGTTTGCATGTCACCGTGTGTGTGTGCGTTTGTCAGTGCATGTCTGTGTATGCATGCGTGTGTTTTATGTGTGCGTGCGCGTTTGTTTTATGTGGGTGTGCGCATTTGTTTAATGTGTGCGTGCGTGTGTTGTGTGCGTGTGCATTTGTTTTATCTGTGCGCGCGCATTTGTTTTGTGTGCTCTTCCGCATTTGTTTTGTGTGCGCGTGCGCATTTCTTTAATATATGCGTGCGCGCATTTGTTTTATGTGTGCGTGCGCGCATTTGTTTTATGTGACGTGTGCGCATTTGTTTTATGTGTGCATGCGCGCATTTGCTTTATGTGTGCATGCGCGCATTTGTTTTATGTGTGCATGCGCGCATTTGTTTTATGTGTGCGTGCGCGCATTTGTTTCATGTGACATGCACACATAAAACACACGCACGCACGCACACATAAAACAAACGCGGACGCACACAAAACACACGCATGCACACACAGACATGCACTGACACACGCACACACACGGTGACATGCACACATAAAACACACACACGCACGCACACGCAGACACACACTGACACATGCGCACACACACCAATGACATGCACACAAACGCATAACTACACATCACAAACAAACCTATAAAATCCGCGTTTGTTTTATGTGTGCGTGCGTGCGTGTGTTTTATGTTTGCATGTCACCGTGTGTGTGTGCGTTTGTCAGTGCATGTCTGTGTATGCATGCGTGTGTTTTATGTGTGCGTGCGCGTTTGTTTAATGTGGGTGTGCGCATTTGTTTAATGTGTGCGTGCGTGTGTTGTGTGTTGACACGCGCAAGCATTGACGCACATTGACACGCGCGCAAGCATTGACGCACATTGACACTCGCGCGCATATTGACGCACGCACACGCATTGACACGCACGGGCGCATTGACGCACATTGACACGCACGCGCGCATTGACGCACATTGACACGCGCGCAAGCATTGACGCACATTGACACGCGCGCAAGCATATTGACACACGCACACGCATTGACACGCACGCAAGCATTGACGCACATTGACACGCGCGCAAGCATTGACGCACATTGACACACGCGCGCATTGACACACATTGACACGCACATGACAATGGACGTGAGGTTCTGGTCTGCAGCCCACATCTGTGTATCGGATAGTCTGTCAAACATAAAAATGTAAACGGTTAGACTTTTATGATGCAATATACGAGGAACTAACTAAACATATACTGTACACACCTCCATGATGATTGCCTTTCTCAAGTGGCTTTGTATGTGCTGTTGGGTTTTGTCCATCTGTGCTGGTCTGAATTTGGTGACCTCACAAAAAGGGCAGTGAAAGAACAAGCAACACTGACGGCTGTGGAGTGAAGTACATCCTCAAACCTGGCTGATGTTTAACTGATCAGCCATTTATGAGATTAATGAAAGCTTTGACAGAAACTGTTTTCTATATCACAGACTAAGCTACACACACAGGCAAATGAAAACAGCCAGAAATATGTTATGTTCACTGAACACATCATTTATGAACACATTTTTCATGTTGTATAAAACTCAAACATTCTATTGAATGACTGAACAATCTACTTTAATATCCTCGTGTCCAATTAGTTCATATTCAACGTCTGCTATCTCTGGTCTGTTTATCTGGATTCTTGTCACGGGGGCAGCAGCTTCAGCAGAGAGGTCCATACTTTCTTCTCCCCAGTTACATCGTCCAGCTCTTTCTGGAGGACCCCCCTGTGTTTCCAGCCCAGTGGAGGAACATGCTTCTTCAGTGTGTTCTGGGTCTTCCCCGGGTTCTACCATCAGTGGAACATGTTCCACTTCATCGGACTTATTCTCAGATGAATAAATTGATCTAAGACAAGAAAAAAATAAGTCAGTTTAGATTAAAAAAAAAGCTCAAACTAATTGAAATTCTCACGGATGCTCCGTTGAATCCATACATTCATTCATTCCCACTGCCACCTCCTAATAAGAAATAATGATCGTTTCTCTGATGCACAAATACTGCAGTGCTGAAGATATTAAACCAAAATTGACATTCATTTTAATTGTACAAGTGATGACATTTGCAAAATTAATCAACATTACATTTAAACATTAAATCACTTTGATAAATGACTAAAAAACATTCTTACATACCTTCCTTCTTCTCTTGAACTCTTTTCCATCTGGTTAAGGAGAAAAATAATTCAAGGAAATGACTCCAGATAAACACAAATCAATATAATAATGTGATTTTTATGAATGCATTTGTTTTTTACCTCTTTTTCTTTTTTTATACCAATAAACTACAGAACATGTGATCAGTAGAACGATCACAGCAACAATAATTCCAGCCACTTCTCCTGGTGTCAAACCTTCTCGACATACAGAGTCAGAAGAAATAGTTCCTTCTTGTAGATATGTTGAACATCTACAAAGACAAGTGGAGACAGTTTAGAAGAAAACATCTGGAGCAAACATTTGTGAAGCTTCACTCACTGTTTGTGATCCTGACATGACGTGAACGTTCCATTTGAAAATGTTCCTTCACTGCAGGTTCCACACTCAGTGTCTGTGGAGGACGTTCCTGTGAAGAACATTGTGTGTGTCTTATAGTTTCTGCACTCTTGCATTTCACATGTTGGATGTGAAACTCGCCTGCTCTGATGATGAACTGTCCTGGTTCACATGTGGAGTGTTGCTGTGCTGCCACACATGTGTCCACTGAGCCGTCCACACAGAAAAAACCCTCCAGAGGTTCACACTTGGTGTTTGCTGTGAAGGTACAGGATCTGATCTCTCTCAGTCCTGTTAGTCAATAACAAATTCTACATCACATCTACATACTGACCAACTCATCATTCTAGTGAAGAACAAACTTTACCTTCAGTACAGACGAGACACTTGAAACCATGTTTCTCTCGGTTCAATTTGTCCATGTAAGTTCCATCATCACAGACAGTGCAGGACGGAGATGGAAATTCTGTGCAATGAACATTGACTCTGAATCCTGTGAGAGAAATAAATAAATGACACATTTGAGTGACGTTTTACATCAAGACTCCTGACAGTTACTCTTATAAGAAAAAAGGTCAACATTTAAAATAGGCAGAATACATTTGATAGAATCAACATACAAGTGTCATGCTTATGTTCTTTTGTTTTATTTTGAAGGTGGTTTTCCGTTTTCATGTGTCCTGTGTTTTGAGTGACAGACGCTGGCAGGTGCGCGGCTGGGGATGATGGAGTGGCGGGTTCTTCCCATTGATAAGGAGCGTCTCTACCCGGAAGAACTCGCCAGAGTATTGCGTTTCCAGACCAGGTTGGCTGTCCTTTCGATCTCGCTCCTCGCCTTTGAATCACAACTGGATAATCCTTTGGATACTCCTGACGTTGTCAGCACTTTTATTTACTCAAGTGAGTCCTTTTGTCTTTTTGTTTTAGTTGCTGTTGGGACCCCGATCTCCAGAAGTGCCCTGCCTTCGCCCCGAGTGCCTGTTTTGTTTTTTTGTTCCTATTACGGACCGCTCTGGATCTATATAAGACTTTTTTTTCTGAATTTTTCCTCCGTGGATTATTTAGAAGATAGCTGGGAAGGGCGACAGGTCTTGATACCTTCACTTAAACTTAGCGTTACATTTACCGATGTCAATAAAATGAAAAGAGACTTTAATAAACCACAACATGTACCTGTGCTCCTTCCAGCTGGACACTCAACATCCTTATCCTTCAACAGTGGACACTGTGACGTCACTCCTTCAACATCCTTATCCTTGAGAGAAAAGATCATTTAATATCAGATGATTTTTGAGAATCTATCAGTGATAGTTTCGTAGATTCTTCCGCGTCTGACCGTTATAAACCTCCTTGTAGGTGGACAACGCATGCGCAAATGCGTGGTTGATTTCCAACCTCGTGTACTGTACTGACACTAATAGAATGTTTTTCCATCATATTTGTCCATCATGATGAGTGCCATGGATCATACATGAACACACATGTTTAATGATAAATATTTGTTACCAGAGAACAATTGTTTCAACTGTAATGAAGCATACATGTTTGATATTTACCAATTAGTGTTAAATATTAGCTATATTGATGTTTGAGATAAAATGGGGACCCTTGAAATAAAAAGAAAGACCCACACTGTTAAGTCTTTCTGTAGGTTTGTTTATTGGACATAATAAATCGTTTTAGCAACACTAGAGGGCAGCAGAGAGTACAAGTTGCTTTGCGTGCAGGTGGAGAGACAGGACGAGCTAATGAGATCACCTGTGCAGGTGAAGCTTCTGTCTACAGAGCATGACTACAGCCAAGGTAATGTTAAACTCTTCTGTTAAATTGTTCTCATTTGGAGAGAATATCTAAGGATTATGGACATAAACTTGCAGTGTGACTGCAGTTCACACTTTTAATGATGTCGTCGTTGTAAATCTAAAACGTCCCGAGAAAGTAGAATTCTAGTGTTTCTGATCCCATCATGCAGGGAATAGCAGGTTTGATATAAATGTACATGAATTGATTCATTAAAGATATTATTACATTTGTCTCTTTTAACATTAAGACTTCATCACAAAGTATCATTTCTGGAGATGATTTGACTTCAATGTTGACAACAGTTTATACTGAGTGGATCTAGAATAACACTGACAGACCCGGCTGCAGAAAAACATTTAAGGGGGGGCATTACATTTTTTCAGGGGGGCAAACTTTTCAACCTAAAAACGTATTGGCTTCAGGCTGAACAATGGCTCTGGGACGACTCGCACAGTACAGAGAAATAATTCTCCCATTACTAAAAAGTGACGGTTGATCCCAAAATCTAAAAAAACAACTAACAACCAACAACAAAGTTTAGTGCTGTGTCCATGTATTAAACTAAAGCACCACAGCTTCACTTCTACTAAAACATAAGCACTGAAGTCAACCTGAACACTGGATTGAACATCAAATAAGTTTTCATCTCATTGAACAAAATCATGGTAGGTGTGATGTGTGATCTGTTTGATACTTGATGAAGCCCAGTTGCTGCACATTGGCGCACGCATTGACGCACATTCTTCTTCTGAGAGTTGTAACACAGCGTCTCTTAACTGTTGAGCATGGTCCCGTCGTCTCGCACCAACGTCCATCTCCTCACTTTCGCTCTTCACTTTCCCGTACATACCGGGGACGTTCGTTAGCAAAGTTCGTTGCTAATAACCGTTAGCTTCGCCTCAGGAGCAGGTCCGAAAAAGTCGCTTCTGACACCAATGTAACGTTTGGTCCTCCACACATGACCAGACGGTTGTCTTGCACAGATATTGTTTCTTTGTTCGCTGTACTCACAGAGAGGTTATTGTTTCGGCCACAACCAACGCCGCTCGTTCTTCACACCACTAGTTGAACGCGAAATCTCTCTAACAACAACTGCGCATGCGCACAGACTCACCTTCTTAAAGTGCCCGCAACATTAATGAACAGAACAAACAGGATCGTTACAATATATATACAGTATACACACACACACACACACACACACACACACGTCTATACACATACACACATATACATATACACACACACGTCTATACACATACACACATATATATACACACACGTCTATACACATACACACATATACACACATATATATACACACACGTCTATACACATACACACATATACACACACACACGTCTATACACATACACACATATACACACATATATATACACACACACGTCTATACACATACACACATATATAAACACACACACGTATATATATATACACACACACACACACACACACACGTCTATACACATACACACATATACACACACGTCTATACACATACACACACGTCTATACACACACATATATACACACACACACGTCTATACACATACACACATATATATACACACACACGTCTATACACATACACACACATATATACACACACACGTCTATACACATACACACATATATGTACACACATATAAACACACGTCTATACGCATTGACACACCCGCACGCATTGACGCACATTGACACACACACACGTATTGACGCACATTGACACACGTATTGACGCACATTGACACGCGCGCACGCATTGACACGCACGGGTCACCCAGTATTATACAGAGCACCCCCCGACGTCGGATTCAAACGACCCGGGTTACATTTGACGCGTCGCCCATCTCTTCGTTGCCTTGGTAACGTGACGTGTCGCTGTTTCATTTGGCTACCGTAATTCTACAACTATGAAGCTCATTTGAAATGTTTAATGTCAACAGTGTGATTCTAATCCTGATTGTGCTTAACGACCTCAAACCACTTTAAGGAGGTACAGAGTGAATAGAAATCGGTAAAAATGCTTAATTTTAATTTTTTGGAGCTTGGATTGTTTACGCATCGCGGAAGTCAAGAAGCTCTCGCGGATTAAAACATGCTTAAAAGGTCCTGTAAAAGTGACTATATTGTATATTTTTAGGTGTTTCAACTCCATAATGTTGACATTGTTTTATGAATGAGTAAAATAAAGTCTGTGCTATTTCGCTTGATCCTCTTTATAATCCGGTGCGCTTTTCTATGAAAATAGAAGCTTTCATTGAGATTGCGTTTATGGACATATGTTTTCTTTTTATTTAGCTGCGATTATGAGCGTCTACGTGACGTTTGTCAACATTAATCGCGAGTCTGCAGGGGTGACGTCACACATGCTAATCAACTGATCCTGCAGCGGTGACGTCACACCACAGGAATACAATGAGATATTGTGCTTGTTTGTTTAAAAGCGCCATGAATACAATAGTAGATGCGTGCTTGTATAAAGACCGAGTTAAGTTTAGTTTAAATTTAGCGTCAGCTAAAAAGTTTTCAAATTGCCGCATACGCAACTTCCGGATGATGACGTCACACTTGTTGACAAAGATCGATCGCATTTTATCCTCACGTTTGTGCATAACTTGACGGAATCAGGTGCGCGTCACTCGTCTATTGAGGTAAGATATCATTATTGCTTTAAGACTCAGAAATAATGTTTCATTGCGTGTAATGTAACTTTCTGTGGTGCGTTAACACGAGAGCTAGTTCGCTAAAACTTAGCTTTTTTAATTATAATGTAACTCACACACGTATTTTGTTTGTTATTTTGAAGGACGAAAATATATTTATATTCCAATAAAAAGTTTGCTATATTGGTGGGTCATGGTAGGCGATTTATTTTATTAATATTCAAGATTCTTAGCTACGGCACCTTCAACACATTCAACGCTTGTTAACCATACAACAGCACGAACGTTTAATCGGCGTGTTAAATAACAGATGCGGTGAACTCTGAGCCGCTGAAGCATCTGAACACCACGCGATAACAAAATATAAAGTGCAACTTACTTTCAAAACAAAGTGAAACAGTACAATATAAAATACTATCGAAAATATACACTTGAATAAAGTTATAAAACAATGCTTCAAGTTTCACACAAAAACTTAAATAGCTGCTTCGACACAACATTCATTTACACACAGCAATATAAACAATAATATAAACGTATTGTTTAGGCTCACCTAGGAGTGATAAGCGAGTGTATTCAGTAAAATTGCAGGAGCGTTGGCACACTTTACAGCTTAATGTGGACAAAACTGAAACTCTGGTGATTGCTCCTGATGATAAGATTCCATGGTTGAGTCAGTACTTGGGTGACTTAGGTCAGTCTGTCAAACTGAGCCTGAGAAACCTGGGTGTTGTATTTGATAAAGACATGTCTCTTGTTCAACACTGCAGAAAACTGACCAGAAACTGTTTCCTTCAACTGAGAAAAATCTCTAAACTTAGGAAAATGTTGTCACAACATGATCTGGAGCTTGTAATCCATGCGTTTGTTTCTTCTCGTCTGGACTATTGTAACGGTTTGTTTTCATGTCTTAACAAGAAGGAGCTGTCTCGTCTGCAGTTGATTCAGAACTCTGCAGCGAGAATTCTGACCCGCTCAAGTAGGAGAACTCACATTTCTCCGATCCTTAAAACTCTTCACTGGCTTCCAGTTTCTTTCAGGATCAACTTTAAAATTCTGGTTCTTACTTTCAGAGCTATTCATGGTCAGGCTCCTCCTTACATCACTGATCTGATCCAGCCTTACACCCCAGCTCGGTCTCTGAGGTCTGTGGATCAGAATCTACTGATGGTTCCACGCACACGGCTCAGGACCAGAGGAGAGAAATCTTTTCAGGCTGTTGCTCCTAAGCTTTGGAACAATCTTCCTCTCTCTTTGCGCTTGATGGAGTCTACTGACTCCTTTAAGAAACATCTTAAGACGTTTCTATTTGTTCAGGCTTTTCCTTGAATTTCTCGAACTTGTTGTTCTCGGTGTTGTCTTGATCTTTGAAGTATGTACTGTTTTGAGTATTGTTTTTGATTGTTAAAGCGCTTTGTGACCCTGGTCTCGAAAAGCGCTATATAAATAAATATTACTTACTTACTTACTTACTTACACGTGTCTCAGTCTCTGAGCCGCTGAAGCATCTGAACACCACGCGTCTCATCCGTGGAACGCAGGTAAAAAACAATGGCCGTCTTAAAGCGACAGTGTCTTGATGCGATACATGCATTGAAAAGTAATAAAACATAAAACACGAAAATAACAACTGGGTTTAATTATATACTTCCAGTGAAAATAATTGAAACATAAAACGACAAATAAACGGCTGGGTTACATTACTAAAAACTAAAGCCTGACAGAGGGGGAGTGGCGCGGGAATGAACTACCGTACTTACTGGCGCGCGCATGTACAGACAGCATATACATCTGTTGTTTTGAGCGAGCACCATAAACCGAATATACACAATAATCCATAGTGGTATTGGTTACAAGTGTCTACACGTGGTGTTCACTGCGCAGGTTAACTGTACCGCATTACAAGTAATAGAATGTAACTTAATGTTGGTGAACCACATAGCAATTCATCTACATTAGAAGTCTAAAAAGCGAATGGTAGTACAGTCACGGTGAATACAATTGTATAAATCGTTTAATTCATTTAAATATAAGTCAGCAGATGGAGAGACTTACCACAGTCTTTACCAATGGAAACATGGCGGTGGTCCATGAGGTCCAATTACTCTAGAAACTTCTGGATCATTTGAAATGGGCGGAGCATATTAAGATATTAACACTGAATATTGTTAAATTGACCCTTGACAGTGTTCATTCACTTTTTACACTGAATAAATAACACCTGGGTTTTAACTCTGGATATTGACAACAGCACTGCAGGGGGAGGAGCCACGTTTTACACCTGTTGTTGTTGTGTTACATCTGGAAGAGTTAAACCAGTCTATGAAATAGTTAAAATACATTAACACTTCCTTTTTGACACTTGGAAATTTACTGTGCACGAACGCACACATTAAACAAATGCGCACACCCACATAAAACAAACGCGCACGCACACATAAAACACACGCATGCGTACACGGACATGCACTGACAAACGCACACACACACGGTGACATGCACACATAAAACACACGCACGCACGCACACATAAAACGAACGCGGACGCACACATCAAAGAAACGCGCACGCACACCTAAAACACACGCATGCACACACAGACATGCACTGACACACGCCCACACACACGGTGACATGCACACATAAACACACGCACGCACGCACACATAAAACAAACGCGGACGCACACAAAACAAACGCGCACGCACACATTAAACACACGCATGCACACACAGACATGCACTGACACACGCACACACACACGGTGACATGCACACATAAAACACACACACGCACGCACACGCAGACACACACTGACACATGCGCACACACACCAGTGACATGCACACAAACGCATAACTACACATCACAAACAAACCTATATATATATTTTTTAATCTGCGCTGTTGTGAAAGTGTGTTTCCCCTCTGGGGATGAATAAAGCTTTTCTATTCTATTCTATTCTAAAAAAAAATCCGCGTTTGTTTTATGTGTTCGTGCGTGCGTGTGTTTTATGTTTGCATGTCACCGTGTGTGTGTGCGTTTGTCAGTGCATGTCTATGTATGCATGCGTGTGTTTTATGTGTGCGTGCGCGTTTGTTTTGTGTGCGTCCGCGTTTGTTTTATGTGTGCATGTCACCGTGTGTGTGTGCGTGTGTCAGTGCATGTCTGTGTGTGCATCCGTGTGTTTTGTGTGCGCGCGCGCGCATTTGTTTTATGTGTGCATGCGCGCATTTGTTTTATGTGTGCATGCGCGCATTTGTTTTATGTGTGCGTGCGCGCATTTGTTTCATGTGACATGCACACATAAAACACACGCACGCACGCACACATAAAACAAACGCGGACGCACACAAAACACACGCATGCACACACAGACATGCACTGACACACGCACACACACGGTGACATGCACACATAAAACACACACACGCATGCACACACAGACATGCACTGACACACGCACACACACGGTGACATGCACACATAAAACACACACACGCACGCACACGCAGACACACACTGACACATGCGCACACACACCAATGACATGCACACAAACGCATAACTACAGATCACAAACAAACCTATAAAATCCGCGCTTGTTTTATGTGTGCGTGCGTGCGTGTGTTTTATGTTTGCAAGTCACCGTGTTTGTGTGCGTTTGTCAGTGCATGTCTGTGTATGCATGCGTGTGTTTTATGTGTGCGTGCGCGTTTGTTTAATGTGTGCGTGCGTGTGTTGTGTGCGTGTGCATTTGTTTTATCTGTGCGCGCGCATTTGTTTTGTGTGCTCTTGCGCATTTGTTTTGTGTGCGCGTGCGCATTTCTTTAATATGTGCGTGCGCGCATTTGTTTTATGTGTGCGTGCGCGCATTTGTTTTATGTGACGTGCGCGCATTTGTTTTATGTGTGCATGCGCGCATTTGCTTTATGTGTGCATGCGCGCATTTGTTTTTTGTGTGCATGCGCGCATTTGTTTTATGTGTTCATGCGCGCATTTGTTTTATGTGTGCGTGCGCGCATTTGTTTCATGTGACATGCACACATAAAACACACGCACGCACGCACACATAAAACAAACGCACACAAAACACACGCATGCACACACAGACATGCACTGACACACGCACACACACGGTGACATGCACACATAAAACACACACACGCACGCACACGCAGACACACACTGACACATGCGCACACACACCAATGACATGCACACAAACGCATAACTACAGATCACAAACAAACCTATAAAATCCGCGTTTGTTTTATGTGTGCGTGCGTGCGTGTGTTTTATGTTTGCATGTCACCGTGTGTGTGTGCGTTTGTCAGTGCATGTCTGTGTATGCATGCGTGTGTTTTATGTGTGCGTGCGCGTTTGTTTAATGTGGGTGTGCGCATTTGTTTAATGTGTGCGTGCGTGTGTTGTGTGTTGACACGCGCAAGCATTGACGCACATTGACACACGCGCAAGCATTGACGCACATTGACACGCGCGCAAGCATTGACGCACATTGACACTCGCGCGCATATTGACGCACGCACACGCATTGACACGCACGGGCGCATTGACGCACATTGACACGCACGCGCGCATTGACGCACATTGACACGCGCGCAAGCATTGACGCACATTGACACGCGCGCAAGCATATTGACACACGCACACGCATTGACACGCACGCAAGCATTGACGCACATTGACACGCGCGCAAGCATTGACGCACATTGACACACGCGCGCATTGACACACATTGACACGCACATGACAATGGACGTGAGGTTCTGGTCTGCAGCCCACATCTGTGTATCGGATAGTCTGTCAAACATAAAAATGTAAACGGTTAGACTTTTATGATGCAATATACGAGGAACTAACTAAACATATACTGTACACACCTCCATGATGATTGCCTTTCTCAAGTGGCTTTGTATGTGCTGTTGGGTTTTGTCCATCTGTGCTGGTCTGAATTTGGTGACCTCACAAAAAGGGCAGTGAAAGAACAAGCAACACTGACGGCTGTGGAGTGAAGTACATCCTCAAACCTGGCTGATGTTTAACTGATCAGCCATTTATGAGATTAATGAAAGCTTTGACAGAAACTGTTTTCTATATCACAGACTAAGCTACACACACAGGCAAATGAAAACAGCCAGAAATATGTTATGTTCACTGAACACATCATTTATGAACACATTTTTCATGTTGTATAAAACTCAAACATTCTATTGAATGACTGAACAATCTACTTTAATATCCTCGTGTCCAATTAGTTCATATTCAACGTCTGCTATCTCTGGTCTGTTTATCTGGATTCTTGTCACGGGGGCAGCAGCTTCAGCAGAGAGGTCCATACTTTCTTCTCCCCAGTTACATCGTCCAGCTCTTTCTGGAGGACCCCCCTGTGTTTCCAGCCCAGTGGAGGAACATGCTTCTTCAGTGTGTTCTGGGTCTTCCCCGGGTTCTACCATCAGTGGAACATGTTCCACTTCATCGGACTTATTCTCAGATGAATAAATTGATCTAAGACAAGAAAAAAATAAGTCAGTTTAGATTAAAAAAAAAGCTCAAACTAATTGAAATTCTCACGGATGCTCCGTTGAATCCATACATTCATTCATTCCCACTGCCACCTCCTAATAAGAAATAATGATCGTTTCTCTGATGCACAAATACTGCAGTGCTGAAGATATTAAACCAAAATTGACATTCATTTTAATTGTACAAGTGATGACATTTGCAAAATTAATCAACATTACATTTAAACATTAAATCACTTTGATAAATGACTAAAAAACATTCTTACATACCTTCCTTCTTCTCTTGAACTCTTTTCCATCTGGTTAAGGAGAAAAATAATTCAAGGAAATGACTCCAGATAAACACAAATCAATATAATAATGTGATTTTTATGAATGCATTTGTTTTTTACCTCTTTTTCTTTTTTTATACCAATAAACTACAGAACATGTGATCAGTAGAACGATCACAGCAACAATAATTCCAGCCACTTCTCCTGGTGTCAAACCTTCTCGACATACAGAGTCAGAAGAAATAGTTCCTTCTCGTAGATATGTTGAACATCTACAAAGACAAGTGGAGACAGTTTAGAAGAAAACATCTGGAGCAAACATTTGTGAAGCTTCACTCACTGTTTGTGATCCTGACATGACGTGAACGTTCCATTTGAAAATGTTCCTTCACTGCAGGTTCCACACTCAGTGTCTGTGGAGGACGTTCCTGTGAAGAACATTGTGTGTGTCTTATAGTTTCTGCACTCTTGCATTTCACATGTTGGATGTGAAACTCGCCTGCTCTGATGATGAACTGTCCTGGTTCACATGTGGAGTGTTGCTGTGCTGCCACACATGTGTCCACTGAGCCGTCCACACAGAAAAAACCCTCCAGAGGTTCACACTTGGTGTTTGCTGTGAAGGTACAGGATCTGATCTCTCTCAGTCCTGTTAGTCAATAACAAATTCTACATCACATCTACATACTGACCAACTCATCATTCTAGTGAAGAACAAACTTTACCTTCAGTACAGACGAGACACTTGAAACCATGTTTCTCTCGGTTCAATTTGTCCATGTAAGTTCCATCATCACAGACAGTGCAGGACGGAGATGGAAATTCTGTGCAATGAACATTGACTCTGAATCCTGTGAGAGAAATAAATAAATGACACATTTGAGTGACGTTTTACATCAAGACTCCTGACAGTTACTCTTATAAGAAAAAAGGTCAACATTTAAAATAGGCAGAATACATTTGATAGAATCAACATACAAGTGTCATGCTTATGTTCTTTTGTTTTATTTTGAAGGTGGTTTTCCGTTTTCATGTGTCCTGTGTTTTGAGTGACAGACGCTGGCAGGTGCGCGGCTGGGGATGATGGAGTGGCGGGTTCTTCCCATTGATAAGGAGCGTCTCTACCCGGAAGAACTCGCCAGAGTATTGCGTTTCCAGACCAGGTTGGCTGTCCTTTCGATCTCGCTCCTCGCCTTTGAATCACAACTGGATAATCCTTTGGATACTCCTGACGTTGTCAGCACTTTTATTTACTCAAGTGAGTCCTTTTGTCTTTTTGTTTTAGTTGCTGTTGGGACCCCGATCTCCAGAAGTGCCCTGCCTTCGCCCCGAGTGCCTGTTTTGTTTTTTTGTTCCTATTACGGACCGCTCTGGATCTATATAAGACTTTTTTTTCTGAATTTTTCCTCCGTGGATTATTTAGAAGATAGCTGGGAAGGGCGACAGGTCTTGATACCTTCACTTAAACTTAGCGTTACATTTACCGATGTCAATAAAATGAAAAGAGACTTTAATAAACCACAACATGTACCTGTGCTCCTTCCAGCTGGACACTCAACATCCTTATCCTTCAACAGTGGACACTGTGACGTCACTCCTTCAACATCCTTATCCTTGAGAGAAAAGATCATTTAATATCAGATGATTTTTGAGAATCTATCAGTGATAGTTTCGTAGATTCTTCCGCGTCTGACACTAATAGAATGTTTTTCCATCATATTTGTCCATCATGATGAGTGCCATGGATCATACATGAACACACATGTTTAATGATAAATATTTGTTACCAGAGAACAATTGTTTCAACTGTAATGAAGCATACATGTTTGATATTTACCAATTAGTGTTAAATATTAGCTATATTGATGTTTGAGATAAAATGGGGACCCTTGAAATAAAAAGAAAGACCCACACTGTTAAGTCTTTCTGTAGGTTTGTTTATTGGACATAATAAATCGTTTTAGCAACACTAGAGGGCAGCAGAGAGTACAAGTTGCTTTGCGTGCAGGTGGAGAGACAGGACGAGCTAATGAGATCACCTGTGCAGGTGAAGCTTCTGTCTACAGAGCATGACTACAGCCAAGGTAATGTTAAACTCTTCTGTTAAATTGTTCTCATTTGGAGAGAATATCTAAGGATTATGGACATAAACTTGCAGTGTGACTGCAGTTCACACTTTTAATGATGTCGTCGTTGTAAATCTAAAACGTCCCGAGAAAGTAGAATTCTAGTGTTTCTGATCCCATCATGCAGGGAATAGCAGGTTTGATATAAATGTACATGAATTGATTCATTAAAGATATTATTACATTTGTCTCTTTTAACATTAAGACTTCATCACAAAGTATCATTTCTGGAGATGATTTGACTTCAATGTTGACAACAGTTTATACTGAGTGGATCTAGTATAACACTGACAGACCCGGCTGCAGAAAAACATTTAAGGGGGGGCATTACATTTTTTCAGGGGGGCAAACTTTTCAACCTAAAAACGTATTGGCTTCAGGCTGAACAATGGCTCTGGGACGACTCGCACAGTGCAGAGAAATAATTCTCCCATTACTAAAAAGTGACGGTTGATCCCAAAATCTAAAAAAACAACTAACAACCAACAACAAAGTTTAGTGCTGTGTCCATGTATTAAACTAAAGCACCACAGCTTCACTTCTACTAAAACATAAGCACTGAAGTCAACCTGAACACTGGATTGAACATCAAATAAGTTTTCATCTCATTGAACAAAATCATGGTAGGTGTGATGTGTGATCTGTTTGATACTTGATGAAGCCCAGTTGCTGCACATTGGCGCACGCATTGACGCACATTCTTCTTCTGAGAGTTGTAACACAGCGTCTCTTAACTGTTGAGCATGGTCCCGTCGTCTCGCACCAACGTCCATCTCCTCACTTTCGCTCTTCACTTTCCCGTACATACCGGGGACGTTCGTTAGCAAAGTTCGTTGCTAATAACCGTTAGCTTCGCCTCAGGAGCAGGTCCGAAAAAGTCGCTTCTGACACCAATGTAACGTTTGGTCCTCCACACATGACCAGACGGTTGTCTTGCACAGATATTGTTTCTTTGTTCGCTGTACTCACAGAGAGGTTATTGTTTCGGCCACAACCAACGCCGCTCGTTCTTCACACCACTAGTTGAACGCGAAATCTCTCTAACAACAACTGCGCATGCGCACAGACTCACCTTCTTAAAGTGCCCGCAACATTAATGAACAGAACAAACAGGATCGTTACAATATATATACAGTATATACACACACACACACACACACACACACACGTCTATACACATACACACATATACATATACACACACACGTCTATACACATACACACATATATATACACACACGTCTATACACATAGACACATATACACACATATATATACACACACGTCTATACACATACACACATATACACACACACACGTCTATACACATACACACATATACACACATATATATACACACACACGTCTATACACATACACACATATATAAACACACACACGTATATATATATACACACACACACACACACACACACGTCTATACACATACACACATATACACACACGTCTATACACATACACACACGTCTATACACACACATATATACACACACACACGTCTATACACATACACACATATATATACACACACACGTCTATACACATACACACACATATATACACACACACGTCTATACACATACACACATATATGTACACACATATAAACACACGTCTATACGCATTGACACACCCGCACGCATTGACGCACATTGACACACACACACGTATTGACGCACATTGACACACGTATTGACGCACATTGACACGCGCGCACGCATTGACACGCACGGGTCACCCAGTATTATACAGAGCACCCCCCGACGTCGGATTCAAACGACCCGGGTTACATTTGACGCGTCGCCCATCTCTTCGTTGCCTTGGTAACGTGACGTGTCGCTGTTTCATTTGGCTACCGTAATTCTACAACTATGAAGCTCATTTGAAATGTTTAATGTCAACAGTGTGATTCTAATCCTGATTGTGCTTAACGACCTCAAACCACTTTAAGGAGGTACAGAGTGAATATAAATCGGTAAAAATGCTTAATTTTAATTTTTTGGAGCTTGGATTGTTTACGCATCGCGGAAGTCAAGAAGCTCTCGCGGATTAAAACATGCTTAAAAGGTCCTGTAAAAGTGACTATATTGTATATTTTTAGGTGTTTCAACTCCATAATGTTGACATTGTTTTATGAATGAGTAAAATAAAGTCTGTGCTATTTCGCTTGATCCTCTTTATAATCCGGTGCGCTTTTCTATGAAAATAGAAGCTTTCATTGAGATTGCGTTTATGGACATATGTTTTCTTTTTATTTAGCTGCGATTATGAGCGTCTACGTGACGTTTGTCAACATTAATCGCGAGTCTGCAGGGGTGACGTCACACATGCTAATCAACTGATCCTGCAGCGGTGACGTCACACCACAGGAATACAATGAGATATTGTGCTTGTTTGTTTAAAAGCGCCATGAATACAATAGTAGATGCGTGCTTGTATAAAGACCGAGTTAAGTTTAGTTTAAATTTAGCGTCAGCTAAAAAGTTTTCAAATTGCCGCATACGCAACTTCCGGATGATGACGTCACACTTGTTGACAAAGATCGATCGCATTTTATCCTCACGTTTGTGCATAACTTGACGGAATCAGGTGCGCGTCACTCGTCTATTGAGGTAAGATATCATTATTGCTTTAAGACTCAGAAATAATGTTTCATTGCGTGTAATGTAACTTTCTGTGGTGCGTTAACACGAGAGCTAGTTCGCTAAAACTTAGCTTTTTTAATTATAATGTAACTCACACACGTATTTTGTTTGTTATTTTGAAGGACGAAAATATATTTATATTCCAATAAAAAGTTTGCTATATTGGTGGGTCATGGTAGGCGATTTATTTTATTAATATTCAAGATTCTTAGCTACGGCACCTTCAACACATTCAACGCTTGTTAACCATACAACAGCACGAACGTTTAATCGGCGTGTTAAATAACAGATGCGGTGAACTCTGAGCCGCTGAAGCATCTGAACACCACGCGATAACAAAATATAAAGTGCAACTTACTTTCAAAACAAAGTGAAACAGTACAATATAAAATACTATCGAAAATATACACTTGAATAAAGTTATAAAACAATGCTTCAAGTTTCACACAAAAACTTAAATAGCTGCTTCGACACAACATTCATTTACACACAGCAATATAAACAATAATATAAACGTATTGTTTAGGCTCACCTAGGAGTGATAAGCGAGTGTATTCAGTAAAATTGCAGGAGCGTTGGCACACTTTACAGCTTAATGTGGACAAAACTGAAACTCTGGTGATTGCTCCTGATGATAAGATTCCATGGTTGAGTCAGTACTTGGGTGACTTAGGTCAGTCTGTCAAACTGAGCCTGAGAAACCTGGGTGTTGTATTTGATAAAGACATGTCTCTTGTTCAACACTGCAGAAAACTGACCAGAAACTGTTTCCTTCAACTGAGAAAAATCTCTAAACTTAGGAAAATGTTGTCACAACATGATCTGGAGCTTGTAATCCATGCGTTTGTTTCTTCTCGTCTGGACTATTGTAACGGTTTGTTTTCATGTCTTAACAAGAAGGAGCTGTCTCGTCTGCAGTTGATTCAGAACTCTGCAGCGAGAATTCTGACCCGCTCAAGTAGGAGAACTCACATTTCTCCGATCCTTAAAACTCTTCACTGGCTTCCAGTTTCTTTCAGGATCAACTTTAAAATTCTGGTTCTTACTTTCAGAGCTATTCATGGTCAGGCTCCTCCTTACATCACTGATCTGATCCAGCCTTACACCCCAGCTCGGTCTCTGAGGTCTGTGGATCAGAATCTACTGATGGTTCCACGCACACGGCTCAGGACCAGAGGAGAGAAATCTTTTCAGGCTGTTGCTCCTAAGCTTTGGAACAATCTTCCTCTCTCTTTGCGCTTGATGGAGTCTACTGACTCCTTTAAGAAACATCTTAAGACGTTTCTATTTGTTCAGGCTTTTCCTTGAATTTCTCGAACTTGTTGTTCTCGGTGTTGTCTTGATCTTTGAAGTATGTACTGTTTTGAGTATTGTTTTTGATTGTTAAAGCGCTTTGTGACCCTGGTCTCGAAAAGCGCTATATAAATAAATATTACTTACTTACTTACTTACTTACACGTGTCTCAGTCTCTGAGCCGCTGAAGCATCTGAACACCACGCGTCTCATCCGTGGAACGCAGGTAAAAAACAATGGCCGTCTTAAAGCGACAGTGTCTTGATGCGATACATGCATTGAAAAGTAATAAAACATAAAACACGAAAATAACAACTGGGTTTAATTATATACTTCCAGTGAAAATAATTGAAACATAAAACGACAAATAAACGGCTGGGTTACATTACTAAAAACTAAAGCCTGACAGAGGGGGAGTGGCGCGGGAATGAACTACCGTACTTACTGGCGCGCGCATGTACAGACAGCATATACATCTGTTGTTTTGAGCGAGCACCATAAACCGAATATACACAATAATCCATAGTGGTATTGGTTACAAGTGTCTACACGTGGTGTTCACTGCGCAGGTTAACTGTACCGCATTACAAGTAATAGAATGTAACTTAATGTTGGTGAACCACATAGCAATTCATCTACATTAGAAGTCTAAAAAGCGAATGGTAGTACAGTCACGGTGAATACAATTGTATAAATCGTTTAATTCATTTAAATATAAGTCAGCAGATGGAGAGACTTACCACAGTCTTTACCAATGGAAACATGGCGGTGGTCCATGAGGTCCAATTACTCTAGAAACTTCTGGATCATTTGAAATGGGCGGAGCATATTAAGATATTAACACTGAATATTGTTAAATTGACCCTTGACAGTGTTCATTCACTTTTTACACTGAATAAATAACACCTGGGTTTTAACTCTGGATATTGACAACAGCACTGCAGGGGGAGGAGCCACGTTTTACACCTGTTGTTGTTGTGTTACATCTGGAAGAGTTAAACCAGTCTATGAAATAGTTAAAATACATTAACACTTCCTTTTTGACACTTGGAAATTTACTGTGCACGAACGCACACATTAAACAAATGCGCACACCCACATAAAACAAACGCGCACGCACACATAAAACACACGCATGCGTACACGGACATGCACTGACAAACGCACACACACACGGTGACATGCACACATAAAACACACGCACGCACGCACACATAAAACAAACGCGGACGCACACATCAAAGAAACGCGCACGCACACCTAAAACACACGCATGCACACACAGACATGCACTGACACACGCCCACACACACGGTGACATGCACACATAAACACACGCACGCACGCACACATAAAAAACAAACGCGGACGCACACAAAACAAACGCGCACGCACACATTAAACACACGCATGCACACACAGACATGCACTGACACACGCACACACACACGGTGACATGCACACATAAAACACACACACGCACGCACACGCAGACACACACTGACACATGCGCACACACACCAGTGACATGCACACAAACGCATAACTACACATCACAAACAAACCTATATATATTTTTTTTAATCTGCGCTGTTGTGAAAGTGTGTTTCCCCTCTGGGGATGAATAAAGCTTTTCTATTCTATTCTATTCTAAAAAAAATCCGCGTTTGTTTTATGTGTTCGTGCGTGCGTGTGTTTTATGTTTGCATGTCACCGTGTGTGTGTGCGTTTGTCAGTGCATGTCTATGTATGCATGCGTGTGTTTTATGTGTGCGTGCGCGTTTGTTTTGTGTGCGTCCGCGTTTGTTTTATGTGTGCATGTCACCGTGTGTGTGTGCGTGTGTCAGTGCATGTCTGTGTGTGCATCCGTGTGTTTTGTGTGCGCGCGCGCGCATTTGTTTTATGTGTGCATGCGCGCATTTGTTTTATGTGTGCATGCGCGCATTTGTTTTATGTGTGCGTGCGCGCATTTGTTTCATGTGACATGCACACATAAAACACACGCACGCACGCACACATAAAACAAACGCGGACGCACACAAAACACACGCATGCACACACAGACATGCACTGACACACGCACACACACGGTGACATGCACACATAAAACACACACACGCATGCACACACAGACATGCACTGACACACGCACACACACGGTGACATGCACACATAAAACACACACACGCACGCACACGCAGACACACACTGACACATGCGCACACACACCAATGACATGCACACAAACGCATAACTACAGATCACAAACAAACCTATAAAATCCGCGTTTGTTTTATGTGTGCGTGCGTGCGTGTGTTTTATGTTTGCATGTCACCGTGTGTGTGTGCGTTTGTCAGTGCATGTCTGTGTATGCATGCGTGTGTTTTATGTGTGCGTGCGCGTTTGTTTTATGTGGGTGTGCGCATTTGTTTAATGTGTGCGTGCGTGTGTTGTGTGCGTGTGCATTTGTTTTATCTGTGCGCGCGCATTTGTTTTGTGTGCTCTTGCGCATTTGTTTTGTGTGCGCGTGCGCATTTCTTTAATATGTGCGTGCGCGCATTTGTTTTATGTGTGCGTGCGCGCATTTGTTTTATGTGACGTGCGCGCATTTGTTTTATGTGTGCATGCGCGCATTTGCTTTATGTGTGCATGCGCGCATTTGTTTTATGTGTGCATGCGCGCATTTGTTTTATGTGTGCATGCGCGCATTTGTTTTATGTGTGCATGCGCGCATTTGTTTTATGTGTGCGTGCGCGCATTTGTTTCATGTGACATGCACACATAAAACACACGCACGCACGCACACATAAAACAAACGCGGACGCACACAAAACACACGCATGCACACACAGACATGCACTGACACACGCACACACACGGTGACATGCACACATAAAACACACACACGCACGCACACGCAGACACACACTGACACATGCGCACACACACCAATGACATGCACACAAACGCATAACTACACATCACAAACAAACCTATAAAACCCGCGTTTGTTTTATGTGTGCGTGCATGCGTGTGTTTTATGTTTGCATGTCACCGTGTGTGTGTGCGTTTGTCAGTGCATGTCTGTGTATGCATGCGTGTGTTTTATGTGTGCGTGCGCGTTTGTTTTATGTGGGTGTGCGCATTTGTTTAATGTGTGCGTGCGTGTGTTGTGTGCGTGTGCATTTGTTTTATCTGTGCGCGCGCATTTGTTTTGTGTGCTCTTGCGCATTTGTTTTGTGTGCGCGTGCGCATTTCTTTAATATGTGCGTGCGCGCATTTGTTTTATGTGTGCGTGCGCGCATTTGTTTTATGTGACGTGCGCGCATTTGTGTTATGTGTGCATGCGCGCATTTGCTTTATGTGTGCATGCGCGCATTTGTTTTATGTGTGCATGCGCGCATTTGTTTTATGTGTGCGTGCGCGCATTTGTTTCATGTGACATGCACACATAAAACACACGCACGCACGCACACATAAAACAAACGCGGACGCACACAAAACACACGCATTATGTGTGCGTGCGTGCGTGTGTTTTATGTTTGCATGTCACCGTGTGTGTGTGCGTTTGTCAGTGCATGTCTGTGTATGCATGCGTGTGTTTTATGTGTGCGTGCGCGTTTGTTTAATGTGGGTGTGCGCATTTGTTTAATGTGTGCGTGCGTGTGTTGTGTGTTGACACGCGCAAGCATTGACGCACATTGTTTTGTGTGCGTCCGCGTTTGTTTTATGTGTGCATGTCACCGTGTGTGTGTGCGTGTGTCAGTGCATGTCTGTGTGTGCATCCGTGTGTTTTGTGTGCGCGCGCGCGCATTTGTTTTATGTGTGCATGCGCGCATTTGTTTTATGTGTGCATGCGCGCATTTGTTTTATGTGTGCGTGCGCGCATTTGTTTCATGTGACATGCACACATAAAACACACGCACGCACGCACACATAAAACAAACGCGGACGCACACAAAACACACGCATGCACACACAGACATGCACTGACACACGCACACACACGGTGACATGCACACATAAAACACACACGCATGCACACACAGACATGCACTGACACACGCACACACACGGTGACATGCACACATAAAACACACACACGCACGCACACGCAGACACACACTGACACATGCGCACACACACCAATGACATGCACACAAACGCATAACTACAGATCACAAACAAACCTATAAAATCCGCGTTTGTTTTATGTGTGCGTGCGTGCGTGTGTTTTATGTTTGCATGTCACCGTGTGTGTGTGCGTTTGTCAGTGCATGTGTGTGTATGCATGCGTGTGTTTTATGTGTGCGTGCGCGTTTGTTTTATGTGGGTGTGCGCATTTGTTTAATGTGTGCGTGCGTGTGTTGTGTGCGTGTGCATTTGTTTTATCTGTGCGCGCGCATTTGTTTTGTGTGCTCTTGCGCATTTGTTTTGTGTGCGCGTGCGCATTTCTTTAATATGTGCGTGCGCGCATTTGTTTTATGTGTGCGTGCGCGCATTTGTTTTATGTGACGTGCGCGCATTTGTTTTATGTGTGCATGCGCGCATTTGCTTTATGTGTGCATGCGCGCATTTGTTTTATGTGTGCATGCGCGCATTTGTTTTATGTGTGCATGCGCGCATTTGTTTTATGTGTGCGTGCGCGCATTTGTTTCATGTGACATGCACACATAAAACACACGCACGCACGCACACATAAAACAAACGCGGACGCACACAAAACACAGACATGCACTGACACACGCACACACACGGTGACATGCACACATAAAACACACACACGCACGCACACGCAGACACACACTGACACATGCGCACACACACCAATGACATGCACACAAACGCATAACTACACATCACAAACAAACCTATAAAACCCGCGTTTGTTTTATGTGTGCGTGCGTGCGTGTGTTTTATGTTTGCATGTCACCGTGTGTGTGTGCGTTTGTCAGTGCATGTCTGTGTATGCATGCGTGTGTTTTATGTGTGCGTGCGCGTTTGTTTAATGTGGGTGTGCGCATTTGTTTAATGTGTGCGTGCGTGTGTTGTGTGCGTGTGCATTTGTTTTATCTGTGCGCGCGCATTTGTTTTGTGTGCTCTTGCGCATTTGTTTTGTGTGCGCGTGCGCATTTCTTTAATATGTGCGTGCGCGCATTTGTTTTATGTGTGCGTGCGCGCATTTGTTTTATGTGACGTGCGCGCATTTGTTTTATGTGTGCATGCGCGCATTTGCTTTATGTGTGCATGCGCGCATTTGTTTTGTGTGCATGCGCGCATTTGTTTTATGTGTGCGTGCGCGCATTGGTTTCATGTGACATGCACACATAAAACACACGCACGCACGCACACATAAAACAAACGCGGACGCACACAAAACACACGCATGCACACACAGACATGCACTGACACACGCACACACACGGTGACATGCACACATAAAACACACACACGCACGCACACGCAGACACACACTGACACATGCGCACACACACCAATGACATGCACACAAACGCATAACTACACGTCACAAACAAACCTATAAAATCCGCGTTTGTTTTATGTGTGCGTGCGTGCGTGTGTTTTATGTTTGCATGTCACCGTGTGTGTGTGCGTTTGTCAGTGCATGTCTGTGTATGCATGCGTGTGTTTTATGTGTGCGTGCGCGTTTGTTTAATGTGGGTGTGCGCATTTGTTTAATGTGTGCGTGCGTGTGTTGTGTGTTGACACGCGCAAGCATTGACGCACATTGACACGCGCGCAAGCATTGACGCACATTGACACTCGCGCGCATATTGACGCACGCACACGCATTGACACGCACGGGCGCATTGACGCACATTGACACGCACGCGCGCATTGACGCACATTGACACGCGCGCAAGCATTGACGCACATTGACACGCGCGCAAGCATATTGACACACGCACACGCATTGACACGCACGCAAGCATTGACGCACATTGACACGCGCGCAAGCATTGACGCACATTGACACACGCGCGCATTGACACACATTGACACGCACATGACAATGGACGTGAGGTTCTGGTCTGCAGCCCACATCTGTGTATCGGATAGTCTGTCAAACATAAAAATGTAAACGGTTAGACTTTTATGATGCAATATACGAGGAACTAACTAAACATATACTGTACACACCTCCATGATGATTGCCTTTCTCAAGTGGCTTTGTATGTGCTGTTGGGTTTTGTCCATCTGTGCTGGTCTGAATTTGGTGACCTCACAAAAAGGGCAGTGAAAGAACAAGCAACACTGACGGCTGTGGAGTGAAGTACATCCTCAAACCTGGCTGATGTTTAACTGATCAGCCATTTATGAGATTAATGAAAGCTTTGACAGAAACTGTTTTCTATATCACAGACTAAGCTACACACACAGGCAAATGAAAACAGCCAGAAATATGTTATGTTCACTGAACACATCATTTATGAACACATTTTTCATGTTGTATAAAACTCAAACATTCTATTGAATGACTGAACAATCTACTTTAATATCCTCGTGTCCAATTAGTTCATATTCAACGTCTGCTATCTCTGGTCTGTTTATCTGGATTCTTGTCACGGGGGCAGCAGCTTCAGCAGAGAGGTCCATACTTTCTTCTCCCCAGTTACATCGTCCAGCTCTTTCTGGAGGACCCCCCTGTGTTTCCAGCCCAGTGGAGGAACATGCTTCTTCAGTGTGTTCTGGGTCTTCCCCGGGTTCTACCATCAGTGGAACATGTTCCACTTCATCGGACTTATTCTCAGATGAATAAATTGATCTAAGACAAGAAAAAAATAAGTCAGTTTAGATTAAAAAAAAAGCTCAAACTAATTGAAATTCTCACGGATGCTCCGTTGAATCCATACATTCATTCATTCCCACTGCCACCTCCTAATAAGAAATAATGATCGTTTCTCTGATGCACAAATACTGCAGTGCTGAAGATATTAAACCAAAATTGACATTCATTTTAATTGTACAAGTGATGACATTTGCAAAATTAATCAACATTACATTTAAACATTAAATCACTTTGATAAATGACTAAAAAACATTCTTACATACCTTCCTTCTTCTCTTGAACTCTTTTCCATCTGGTTAAGGAGAAAAATAATTCAAGGAAATGACTCCAGATAAACACAAATCAATATAATAATGTGATTTTTATGAATGCATTTGTTTTTTACCTCTTTTTCTTTTTTTATACCAATAAACTACAGAACATGTGATCAGTAGAACGATCACAGCAACAATAATTCCAGCCACTTCTCCTGGTGTCAAACCTTCTCGACATACAGAGTCAGAAGAAATAGTTCCTTCTCGTAGATATGTTGAACATCTACAAAGACAAGTGGAGACAGTTTAGAAGAAAACATCTGGAGCAAACATTTGTGAAGCTTCACTCACTGTTTGTGATCCTGACATGACTTGAACGTTCCATTTGAAAATGTTCCTTCACTGCAGGTTCCACACTCAGTGTCTGTGGAGGACGTTCCTGTGAAGAACATTGTGTGTGTCTTATAGTTTCTGCACTCTTGCATTTCACATGTTGGATGTGAAACTCGCCTGCTCTGATGATGAACTGTCCTGGTTCACATGTGGAGTGTTGCTGTGCTGCCACACATGTGTCCACTGAGCCGTCCACACAGAAAAAACCCTCCAGAGGTTCACACTTGGTGTTTGCTGTGAAGGTACAGGATCTGATCTCTCTCAGTCCTGTTAGTCAATAACAAATTCTACATCACATCTACATACTGACCAACTCATCATTCTAGTGAAGAACAAACTTTACCTTCAGTACAGACGAGACACTTGAAACCATGTTTCTCTCGGTTCAATTTGTCCATGTAAGTTCCATCATCACAGACAGTGCAGGACGGAGATGGAAATTCTGTGCAATGAACATTGACTCTGAATCCTGTGAGAGAAATAAATAAATGACACATTTGAGTGACGTTTTACATCAAGACTCCTGACAGTTACTCTTATAAGAAAAAAGGTCAACATTTAAAATAGGCAGAATACATTTGATAGAATCAACATACAAGTGTCATGCTTATGTTCTTTTGTTTTATTTTGAAGGTGGTTTTCCGTTTTCATGTGTCCTGTGTTTTGAGTGACAGACGCTGGCAGGTGCGCGGCTGGGGATGATGGAGTGGCGGGTTCTTCCCATTGATAAGGAGCGTCTCTACCCGGAAGAACTCGCCAGAGTATTGCGTTTCCAGACCAGGTTGGCTGTCCTTTCGATCTCGCTCCTCGCCTTTGAATCACAACTGGATAATCCTTTGGATACTCCTGACGTTGTCAGCACTTTTATTTACTCAAGTGAGTCCTTTTGTCTTTTTGTTTTAGTTGCTGTTGGGACCCCGATCTCCAGAAGTGCCCTGCCTTCGCCCCGAGTGCCTGTTTTGTTTTTTTGTTCCTATTACGGACCGCTCTGGATCTATATAAGACTTTTTTTTCTGAATTTTTCCTCCGTGGATTATTTAGAAGATAGCTGGGAAGGGCGACAGGTCTTGATACCTTCACTTAAACTTAGCGTTACATTTACCGATGTCAATAAAATGAAAAGAGACTTTAATAAACCACAACATGTACCTGTGCTCCTTCCAGCTGGACACTCAACATCCTTATCCTTCAACAGTGGACACTGTGACGTCACTCCTTCAACATCCTTATCCTTGAGAGAAAAGATCATTTAATATCAGATGATTTTTGAGAATCTATCAGTGATAGTTTCGTAGATTCTTCCGCGTCTGACCGTTATAAACCTCCTTGTAGGTGGACAACGCATGCGCAAATGCGTGGTTGATTTCCAACCTCGTGTACTGTACTGACACTAATACAATGTTTTTCCATCATATTTGTCCATCATGATGAGTGCCATGGATCATACATGAACACACATGTTTAATGATAAATATTTGTTACCAGAGAACAATTGTTTCAACTGTAATGAAGCATACATGTTTGATATTTACCAATTAGTGTTAAATATTAGCTATATTGATGTTTGAGATAAAATGGGGACCCTTGAAATAAAAAGAAAGACCCACACTGTTAAGTCTTTCTGTAGGTTTGTTTATTGGACATAATAAATCGTTTTAGCAACACTAGAGGGCAGCAGAGAGTACAAGTTGCTTTGCGTGCAGGTGGAGAGACAGGACGAGCTAATGAGATCACCTGTGCAGGTGAAGCTTCTGTCTACAGAGCATGACTACAGCCAAGGTAATGTTAAACTCTTCTGTTAAATTGTTCTCATTTGGAGAGAATATCTAAGGATTATGGACATAAACTTGCAGTGTGACTGCAGTTCACACTTTTAATGATGTCGTCGTTGTAAATCTAAAACGTCCCGAGAAAGTAGAATTCTAGTGTTTCTGATCCCATCATGCAGGGAATAGCAGGTTTGATATAAATGTACATGAATTGATTCATTAAAGATATTATTACATTTGTCTCTTTTAACATTAAGACTTCATCACAAAGTATCATTTCTGGAGATGATTTGACTTCAATGTTGACAACAGTTTATACTGAGTGGATCTAGTATAACACTGACAGACCCGGCTGCAGAAAAACATTTAAGGGGGGCATTACATTTTTTCAGGGGGGCAAACTTTTCAACCTAAAAACGTATTGGCTTCAGGCTGAACAATGGCTCTGGGACGACTCGCACAGTGCAGAGAAATAATTCTCCCATTACTAAAAAGTGACGGTTGATCCCAAAATCTAAAAAAACAACTAACAACCAACAACAAAGTTTAGTGCTGTGTCCATGTATTAAACTAAAGCACCACAGCTTCACTTCTACTAAAACATAAGCACTGAAGTCAACCTGAACACTGGATTGAACATCAAATAAGTTTTCATCTCATTGAACAAAATCATGGTAGGTGTGATGTGTGATCTGTTTGATACTTGATGAAGCCCAGTTGCTGCACATTGGCGCACGCATTGACGCACATTCTTCTTCTGAGAGTTGTAACACAGCGTCTCTTAACTGTTGAGCATGGTCCCGTCGTCTCGCACCAACGTCCATCTCCTCACTTTCGCTCTTCACTTTCCCGTACATACCGGGGACGTTCGTTAGCAAAGTTCGTTGCTAATAACCGTTAGCTTCGCCTCAGGAGCAGGTCCGAAAAAGTCGCTTCTGACACCAATGTAACGTTTGGTCCTCCACACATGACCAGACGGTTGTCTTGCACAGATATTGTTTCTTTGTTCGCTGTACTCACAGAGAGGTTATTGTTTCGGCCACAACCAACGCCGCTCGTTCTTCACACCACTAGTTGAACGCAAAATCTCTCTAACAACAACTGCGCATGCGCACAGACTCACCTTCTTAAAGTGCCCGCAACATTAATGAACAGAACAAACAGGATCGTTACAATATATATACAGTATATACACACACACACACACACACACACGTCTATACACATAAACACATATACATATACACACACACGTCTATACACATACACACATATATATACACACACGTCTATACACATACACACATATACACACATATATATACACACACGTCTATACACATACACACATATACACACACACACGTCTATACACATACACACATATACACACATATATATACACACACACGTCTATACACATACACACATATATAAACACACACACGTATATATATATACACACACACACACACACACACACACGTCTATACACATACACACATATACACACGTCTATACACATACACACATATATATACACACACGTCTATACACACACATATATACACACACACACGTCTATACACATACACACATATATATACACACACACGTCTATACACATACACACACATATATACACACACACGTCTATACACATACACACATATATGTACACACATATAAACACACGTCTATACGCATTGACACACCCGCACGCATTGACGCACATTGACACACACACACGTATTGACGCACATTGACGCACATTGACACACACGTATTGACGCACATTGACACGCGCGCACGCATTGACACGCACGGGTCACCCAGTATTATACAGAGCACCCCCCGACGTCGGATTCAAACGACCCGGGTTACATTTGACGCGTCGCCCATCTCTTCGTTGCCTTGGTAACGTGACGTGTCGCTGTTTCATTTGGCTACCGTAATTCTACAACTATGAAGCTCATTTGAAATGTTTAATGTCAACAGTGTGATTCTAATCCTGATTGTGCTTAACGACCTCAAACCACTTTAAGGAGGTACAGAGTGAATATAAATCGGTAAAAATGCTTAATTTTAATTTTTTGGAGCTTGGATTGTTTACGCATCGCGGAAGTCAAGAAGCTCTCGCGGATTAAAACATGCTTAAAAGGTCCTGTAAAAGTGACTATATTGTATATTTTTAGGTGTTTCAACTCCATAATGTTGACATTGTTTTATGAATGAGTAAAATAAAGTCTGTGCTATTTCGCTTGATCCTCTTTATAATCCGGTGCGCTTTTCTATGAAAATAGAAGCTTTCATTGAGATTGCGTTTATGGACATATGTTTTCTTTTTATTTAGCTGCGATTATGAGCGTCTACGTGACGTTTGTCAACATTAATCGCGAGTCTGCAGGGGTGACGTCACACATGCTAATCAACTGATCCCGCAGCGGTGACGTCACACCACAGGAATACAATGAGATATTGTGCTTGTTTGTTTAAAAGCGCCATGAATACAATAGTAGATGCGTGCTTGTATAAAGACCGAGTTAAGTTTAGTTTAAATTTAGCGTCAGCTAAAAAGTTTTCAAATTGCCGCATACGCAACTTCCGGATGATGACGTCACACTTGTTGACAAAGATCGATCGCATTTTATCCTCACGTTTGTGCATAACTTGACGGAATCAGGTGCGCGTCACTCGTCTATTGAGGTAAGATATCATTATTGCTTTAAGACTCAGAAATAATGTTTCATTGCGTGTAATGTAACTTTCTGTGGTGCGTTAACACGAGAGCTAGTTCGCTAAAACTTAGCTTTTTTAATTATAATGTAACTCACACACGTATTTTGTTTGTTATTTTGAAGGACGAAAATATATTTATATTCCAATAAAAAGTTTGCTATATTGGTGGGTCATGGTAGGTGATTTATTTTATTAATATTCAAGATTCTTAGCTACGGCACCTTCAACACATTCAACGCTTGTTAACCATACAACAGCACGAACGTTTAATCGGCGTGTTAAATAACAGATGCGGTGAACTCTGAGCCGCTGAAGCATCTGAACACCACGCGATAACAAAATATAAAGTGCAACTTACTTTCAAAACAAAGTGAAACAGTACAATATAAAATACTATCGAAAATATACACTTGAATAAAGTTATAAAACAATGCTTCAAGTTTCACACAAAAACTTAAATAGCTGCTTCGACACAACATTCATTTACACACAGCAATATAAACAATAATATAAACGTATTGTTTAGGCTCACCTAGGAGTGATAAGCGAGTGTATTCAGTAAAATTGCAGGAGCGTTGGCACACTTTACAGCTTAATGTGGACAAAACTGAAACTCTGGTGATTGCTCCTGATGATAAGATTCCATGGTTGAGTCAGTACTTGGGTGACTTAGGTCAGTCTGTCAAACTGAGCCTGAGAAACCTGGGTGTTGTATTTGATAAAGACATGTCTCTTGTTCAACACTGCAGAAAACTGACCAGAAACTGTTTCCTTCAACTGAGAAAAATCTCTAAACTTAGGAAAATGTTGTCACAACATGATCTGGAGCTTGTAATCCATGCGTTTGTTTCTTCTCGTCTGGACTATTGTAACGGTTTGTTTTCATGTCTTAACAAGAAGGAGCTGTCTCGTCTGCAGTTGATTCAGAACTCTGCAGCGAGAATTCTGACCCGCTCAAGTAGGAGAACTCACATTTCTCCGATCCTTAAAACTCTTCACTGGCTTCCAGTTTCTTTCAGGATCAACTTTAAAATTCTGGTTCTTACTTTCAGAGCTATTCATGGTCAGGCTCCTCCTTACATCACTGATCTGATCCAGCCTTACACCCCAGCTCGGTCTCTGAGGTCTGTGGATCAGAATCTACTGATGGTTCCACGCACACGGCTCAGGACCAGAGGAGAGAAATCTTTTCAGGCTGTTGCTCCTAAGCTTTGGAACAATCTTCCTCTCTCTTTGCGCTTGATGGAGTCTACTGACTCCTTTAAGAAACATCTTAAGACGTTTCTATTTGTTCAGGCTTTTCCTTGAATTTCTCGAACTTGTTGTTCTCGGTGTTGTCTTGATCTTTGAAGTATGTACTGTTTTGAGTATTGTTTTTGATTGTTAAAGCGCTTTGTGACCCTGGTCTCGAAAAGCGCTATATAAATAAATATTACTTACTTACTTACTTACTTACACGTGTCTCAGTCTCTGAGCCGCTGAAGCATCTGAACACCACGCGTCTCATCCGTGGAACGCAGGTAAAAAACAATGGCCGTCTTAAAGCGACAGTGTCTTGATGCGATACATGCATTGAAAAGTAATAAAACATAAAACACGAAAATAACAACTGGGTTTAATTATATACTTCCAGTGAAAATAATTGAAACATAAAACGACAAATAAACGGCTGGGTTACATTACTAAAAACTAAAGCCTGACAGAGGGGGAGTGGCGCGGGAATGAACTACCGTACTTACTGGCGCGCGCATGTACAGACAGCATATACATCTGTTGTTTTGAGCGAGCACCATAAACCGAATATACACAATAATCCATAGTGGTATTGGTTACAAGTGTCTACACGTGGTGTTCACTGCGCAGGTTAACTGTACCGCATTACAAGTAATAGAATGTAACTTAATGTTGGTGAACCACATAGCAATTCATCTACATTAGAAGTCTAAAAAGCGAATGGTAGTACAGTCACGGTGAATACAATTGTATAAATCGTTTAATTCATTTAAATATAAGTCAGCAGATGGAGAGACTTACCACAGTCTTTACCAATGGAAACATGGCGGTGGTCCATGAGGTCCAATTACTCTAGAAACTTCTGGATCATTTGAAATGGGCGGAGCATATTAAGATATTAACACTGAATATTGTTAAATTGACCCTTGACAGTGTTCATTCACTTTTTACACTGAATAAATAACACCTGGGTTTTAACTCTGGATATTGACAACAGCACTGCAGGGGGAGGAGCCACGTTTTACACCTGTTGTTGTTGTGTTACATCTGGAAGAGTTAAACCAGTCTATGAAATAGTTAAAATACATTAACACTTCCTTTTTGACACTTGGAAATTTACTGTGCACGAACGCACACATTAAACAAATGCGCACACCCACATAAAACAAACGCGCACGCACACATAAAACACACGCATGCGTACACGGACATGCACTGACAAACGCACACACACACGGTGACATGCACACATAAAACACACGCACGCACGCACACATAAAACAAACGCGGACGCACACATCAAAGAAACGCGCACGCACACCTAAAACACACGCATGCACACACAGACATGCACTGACACACGCCCACACACACGGTGACATGCACACATAAACACACGCACGCACGCACACATAAAAAACAAACGCGGACGCACACAAAACAAACGCGCACGCACACATTAAACACACGCATGCACACACAGACATGCACTGACACACGCACACACACACGGTGACATGCACACATAAAACACACACACGCACGCACACGCAGACACACACTGACACATGCGCACACACACCAGTGACATGCACACAAACGCATAACTACACATCACAAACAAACCTATATATATTTTTTTTAATCTGCGCTGTTGTGAAAGTGTGTTTCCCCTCTGGGGATGAATAAAGCTTTTCTATTCTATTCTATTCTAAAAAAAAATCCGCGTTTGTTTTATGTGTTCGTGCGTGCGTGTGTTTTATGTTTGCATGTCACCGTGTGTGTGTGCGTTTGTCAGTGCATGTCTATGTATGCATGCGTGTGTTTTATGTGTGCGTGCGCGTTTGTTTTGTGTGCGTCCGCGTTTGTTTTATGTGTGCATGTCACCGTGTGTGTGTGCGTGTGTCAGTGCATGTCTGTGTGTGCATCCGTGTGTTTTGTGTGCGCGCGCGCGCATTTGTTTTATGTGCGCATGCGCGCATTTGTTTTATGTGTGCATGCGCGCATTTGTTTTATGTGTGCGTGCGCGCATTTGTTTCATGTGACATGCACACATAAAACACACGCACGCACGCACACATAAAACAAACGCGGACGCACACAAAACACACGCATGCACACACAGACATGCACTGACACACGCACACACACGGTGACATGCACACATAAAACACACACACGCATGCACACACAGACATGCACTGACACACGCACACACACGGTGACATGCACACATAAAACACACACACGCACGCACACGCAGACACACACTGACACATGCGCACACACACCAATGACATGCACACAAACGCATAACTACAGATCACAAACAAACCTATAAAATCCGCGTTTGTTTTATGTGTGCGTGCGTGCGTGTGTTTTATGTTTGCATGTCACCGTGTGTGTGTGCGTTTGTCAGTGCATGTGTGTGTATGCATGCGTGTGTTTTATGTGTGCGTGCGCGTTTGTTTTATGTGGGTGTGCGCATTTGTTTAATGTGTGCGTGCGTGTGTTGTGTGCGTGTGCATTTGTTTTATCTGTGCGCGCGCATTTGTTTTGTGTGCTCTTGCGCATTTGTTTTGTGTGCGCGTGCGCATTTCTTTAATATGTGCGTGCGCGCATTTGTTTTATGTGTGCATGCGCGCATTTGCTTTATGTGTGCATGCGCGCATTTGTTTTATGTGTGCATGCGCGCATTTGTTTTATGTGTGCATGCGCGCATTTGTTTTATGTGTGCGTGCGCGCATTTGTTTCATGTGACATGCACACATAAAACACACGCACGCACGCACACATAAAACAAACGCGGACGCACACAAAACACACGCATGCACACACAGACATGCACTGACACACGCACACACACGGTGACATGCACACATAAAACACACACACGCACGCACACGCAGACACACACTGACACATGCGCACACACACCAATGACATGCACACAAACGCATAACTACACGTCACAAACAAACCTATAAAACCCGCGTTTGTTTTATGTGTGCGTGCGTGCGTGTGTTTTATGTTTGCATGTCACCGTGTGTGTGCGTTTGTCAGTGCATGTCTGTGTATGCATGCGTGTGTTTTATGTGTGCGTGCGCGTTTGTTTTATGTGGGTGTGCGCATTTGTTTAACGTGTGCGTGCGTGTGTTGTGTGCGTGTGCATTTGTTTTATCTGTGCGCGCGCATTTGTTTTGTGTGCTCTTGCGCATTTGTTTTGTGTGCGCGTGCGCATTTCTTTAATATGTGCGTGCGCGCATTTGTTTTATGTGTGCGTGCGCGCATTTGTTTTATGTGACGTGCGCGCATTTGTGTTATGTGTGCATGCGCGCATTTGCTTTATGTGTGCATGCGCGCATTTGTTTTATGTGTGCATGCGCGCATTTGTTTTATGTGTGCGTGCGCGCATTTGTTTCATGTGACATGCACACATAAAACACACGCACGCACGCACACATAAAACAAACGCGGACGCACACAAAACACACGCATTATGTGTGCGTGCGTGCGTGTGTTTTATGTTTGCATGTCACCGTGTGTGTGTGCGTTTGTCAGTGCATGTCTGTGTATGCATGCGTGTGTTTTATGTGTGCGTGCGCGTTTGTTTAATGTGGGTGTGCGCATTTGTTTAATGTGTGCGTGCGTGTGTTGTGTGTTGACACGCGCAAGCATTGACGCACATTGTTTTGTGTGCGTCCGCGTTTGTTTTATGTGTGCATGTCACCGTGTGTGTGTGCGTGTGTCAGTGCATGTCTGTGTGTGCATCCGTGTGTTTTGTGTGCGCGCGCGCGCATTTGTTTTATGTGTGCATGCGCGCATTTGTTTTATGTGTGCATGCGCGCATTTGTTTTATGTGTGCGTGCGCGCATTTGTTTCATGTGACATGCACACATAAAACACACGCACACATAAAACAAACGCGGACGCACACAAAACACACGCATGCACACACAGACATGCACTGACACACGCACACACACGGTGACATGCACACATAAAACACACACACGCATGCACACACAGACATGCACTGACACACGCACACACACGGTGACATGCACACATAAAACACACACACGCACGCACACGCAGACACACACTGACACATGCGCACACACACCAATGACATGCACACAAACGCATAACTACAGATCACAAACAAACCTATAAAATCCGCGTTTGTTTTATGTGTGCGTGCGTGCGTGTGTTTTATGTTTGCATGTCACCGTGTGTGTGTGCGTTTGTCAGTGCATGTGTGTGTATGCATGCGTGTGTTTTATGTGTGCGTGCGCGTTTGTTTTATGTGGGTGTGCGCATTTGTTTAATGTGTGCGTGCGTGTGTTGTGTGCGTGTGCATTTGTTTTATCTGTGCGCGCGCATTTGTTTTGTGTGCTCTTGCGCATTTGTTTTGTGTGCGCGTGCGCATTTCTTTAATATGTGCGTGCGCGCATTTGTTTTATGTGTGCGTGCGCGCATTTGTTTTATGTGACGTGCGCGCATTTGTTTTATGTGTGCATGCGCGCATTTGCTTTATGTGTGCATGCGCGCATTTGTTTTATGTGTGCATGCGCGCATTTGTTTTATGTGTGCATGCGCGCATTTGTTTTATGTGTGCGTGCGCGCATTTGTTTCATGTGACATGCACACATAAAACACACGCACGCACGCACACATAAAACAAACGCGGACGCACACAAAACACACGCATGCACACACAGACATGCACTGACACACGCACACACACGGTGACATGCACACATAAAACACACACACGCACGCACACGCAGACACACACTGACACATGCGCACACACACCAATGACATGCACACAAACGCATAACTACACATCACAAACAAACCTATAAAACCCGCGTTTGTTTTATGTGTGCGTGCGTGCGTGTGTTTTATGTTTGCATGTCACCGTGTGTGTGTGCGTTTGTCAGTGCATGTCTGTGTATGCATGCGTGTGTTTTATGTGTGCGTGCGCGTTTGTTTAATGTGGGTGTGCGCATTTGTTTAATGTGTGCGTGCGTGTGTTGTGTGCGTGTGCATTTGTTTTATCTGTGCGCGCGCATTTGTTTTGTGTGCTCTTGCGCATTTGTTTTGTGTGCGCGTGCGCATTTCTTTAATATGTGCGTGCGCGCATTTGTTTTATGTGTGCGTGCGCGCATTTGTTTTATGTGACGTGCGCGCATTTGTTTTATGTGTGCATGCGCGCATTTGCTTTATGTGTGCATGCGCGCATTTGTTTTATGTGTGCATGCGCGCATTTGTTTTATGTGTGCGTGCGCGCATTTGTTTCATGTGACATGCACACATAAAACACACGCACGCACGCACACATAAAACAAACGCGGACGCACACAAAACACACGCATGCACACACAGACATGCACTGACACACGCACACACACGGTGACATGCACACATAAAACACACACACGCACACACACGCACGCACACGCAGACACACACTGACACATGCGCACACACACCAATGACATGCACACAAACGCATAACTACACATCACAAACAAACCTATAAAATCCGCGTTTGTTTTATGTGTGCGTGCGTGCGTGTGTTTTATGTTTGCATGTCACCGTGTGTGTGTGCGTTTGTCAGTGCATGTCTGTGTATGCATGCGTGTGTTTTATGTGTGCGTGCGCGTTTGTTTAATGTGGGTGTGCGCATTTGTTTAATGTGTGCGTGCGTGTGTTGTGTGTTGACACGCGCAAGCATTGACGCACATTGACACACGCGCAAGCATTGACGCACATTGACACGCGGGCAAGCATTGACGCACATTGACACTCGCGCGCATATTGACGCACGCACACGCATTGACACGCACGGGCGCATTGACGCACATTGACACGCACGCGCGCATTGACGCACATTGACACGCGCGCAAGCATTGACGCACATTGACACGCGCGCAAGCATATTGACACACGCACACGCATTGACACGCACGCAAGCATTGACGCACATTGACACGCGCGCAAGCATTGACGCACATTGACACACGCGCGCATTGACACACATTGACACGCACATGACAATGGACGTGAGGTTCTGGTCTGCAGCCCACATCTGTGTATCGGATAGTCTGTCAAACATAAAAATGTAAACGGTTAGACTTTTATGATGCAATATACGAGGAACTAACTAAACATATACTGTACACACCTCCATGATGATTGCCTTTCTCAAGTGGCTTTGTATGTGCTGTTGGGTTTTGTCCATCTGTGCTGGTCTGAATTTGGTGACCTCACAAAAAGGGCAGTGAAAGAACAAGCAACACTGACGGCTGTGGAGTGAAGTACATCCTCAAACCTGGCTGATGTTTAACTGATCAGCCATTTATGAGATTAATGAAAGCTTTGACAGAAACTGTTTTCTATATCACAGACTAAGCTACACACACAGGCAAATGAAAACAGCCAGAAATATGTTATGTTCACTGAACACATCATTTATGAACACATTTTTCATGTTGTATAAAACTCAAACATTCTATTGAATGACTGAACAATCTACTTTAATATCCTCGTGTCCAATTAGTTCATATTCAACGTCTGCTATCTCTGGTCTGTTTATCTGGATTCTTGTCACGGGGGCAGCAGCTTCAGCAGAGAGGTCCATACTTTCTTCTCCCCAGTTACATCGTCCAGCTCTTTCTGGAGGACCCCCCTGTGTTTCCAGCCCAGTGGAGGAACATGCTTCTTCAGTGTGTTCTGGGTCTTCCCCGGGTTCTACCATCAGTGGAACATGTTCCACTTCATCGGACTTATTCTCAGATGAATAAATTGATCTAAGACAAGAAAAAAATAAGTCAGTTTAGATTAAAAAAAAAGCTCAAACTAATTGAAATTCTCACGGATGCTCCGTTGAATCCATACATTCATTCATTCCCACTGCCACCTCCTAATAAGAAATAATGATCGTTTCTCTGATGCACAAATACTGCAGTGCTGAAGATATTAAACCAAAATTGACATTCATTTTAATTGTACAAGTGATGACATTTGCAAAATTAATCAACATTACATTTAAACATTAAATCACTTTGATAAATGACTAAAAAACATTCTTACATACCTTCCTTCTTCTCTTGAACTCTTTTCCATCTGGTTAAGGAGAAAAATAATTCAAGGAAATGACTCCAGATAAACACAAATCAATATAATAATGTGATTTTTATGAATGCATTTGTTTTTTACCTCTTTTTCTTTTTTTATACCAATAAACTACAGAACATGTGATCAGTAGAACGATCACAGCAACAATAATTCCAGCCACTTCTCCTGGTGTCAAACCTTCTCGACATACAGAGTCAGAAGAAATAGTTCCTTCTCGTAGATATGTTGAACATCTACAAAGACAAGTGGAGACAGTTTAGAAGAAAACATCTGGAGCAAACATTTGTGAAGCTTCACTCACTGTTTGTGATCCTGACATGACGTGAACGTTCCATTTGAAAATGTTCCTTCACTGCAGGTTCCACACTCAGTGTCTGTGGAGGACGTTCCTGTGAAGAACATTGTGTGTGTCTTATAGTTTCTGCACTCTTGCATTTCACATGTTGGATGTGAAACTCGCCTGCTCTGATGATGAACTGTCCTGGTTCACATGTGGAGTGTTGCTGTGCTGCCACACATGTGTCCACTGAGCCGTCCACACAGAAAAAACCCTCCAGAGGTTCACACTTGGTGTTTGCTGTGAAGGTACAGGATCTGATCTCTCTCAGTCCTGTTGGTCAATAACAAATTCTACATCACATCTACATACTGACCAACTCATCATTCTAGTGAAGAACAAACTTTACCTTCAGTACAGACGAGACACTTGAAACCATGTTTCTCTCGGTTCAATTTGTCCATGTAAGTTCCATCATCACAGACAGTGCAGGACGGAGATGGAAATTCTGTGCAATGAACATTGACTCTGAATCCTGTGAGAGAAATAAATAAATGACACATTTGAGTGACGTTTTACATCAAGACTCCTGACAGTTACTCTTATAAGAAAAAAGGTCAACATTTAAAATAGGCAGAATACATTTGATAGAATCAACATACAAGTGTCATGCTTATGTTCTTTTGTTTTATTTTGAAGGTGGTTTTCCGTTTTCATGTGTCCTGTGTTTTGAGTGACAGACGCTGGCAGGTGCGCGGCTGGGGATGATGGAGTGGCGGGTTCTTCCCATTGATAAGGAGCGTCTCTACCCGGAAGAACTCGCCAGAGTATTGCGTTTCCAGACCAGGTTGGCTGTCCTTTCGATCTCGCTCCTCGCCTTTGAATCACAACTGGATAATCCTTTGGATACTCCTGACGTTGTCAGCACTTTTATTTACTCAAGTGAGTCCTTTTGTCTTTTTGTTTTAGTTGCTGTTGGGACCCCGATCTCCAGAAGTGCCCTGCCTTCGCCCCGAGTGCCTGTTTTGTTTTTTTGTTCCTATTACGGACCGCTCTGGATCTATATAAGACTTTTTTTTCTGAATTTTTCCTCCGTGGATTATTTAGAAGATAGCTGGGAAGGGCGACAGGTCTTGATACCTTCACTTAAACTTAGCGTTACATTTACCGATGTCAATAAAATGAAAAGAGACTTTAATAAACCACAACATGTACCTGTGCTCCTTCCAGCTGGACACTCAACATCCTTATCCTTCAACAGTGGACACTGTGACGTCACTCCTTCAACATCCTTATCCTTGAGAGAAAAGATCATTTAATATCAGATGATTTTTGAGAATCTATCAGTGATAGTTTCGTAGATTCTTCCGCGTCTGACCGTTATAAACCTCCTTGTAGGTGGACAACGCATGCGCAAATGCGTGGTTGATTTCCAACCTCGTGTACTGTACTGACACTAATAGAATGTTTTTCCATCATATTTGTCCATCATGATGAGTGCCATGGATCATACATGAACACACATGTTTAATGATAAATATTTGTTACCAGAGAACAATTGTTTCAACTGTAATGAAGCATACATGTTTGATATTTACCAATTAGTGTTAAATATTAGCTATATTGATGTTTGAGATAAAATGGGGACCCTTGAAATAAAAAGAAAGACCCACACTGTTAAGTCTTTCTGTAGGTTTGTTTATTGGACATAATAAATCGTTTTAGCAACACTAGAGGGCAGCAGAGAGTACAAGTTGCTTTGCGTGCAGGTGGAGAGACAGGACGAGCTAATGAGATCACCTGTGCAGGTGAAGCTTCTGTCTACAGAGCATGACTACAGCCAAGGTAATGTTAAACTCTTCTGTTAAATTGTTCTCATTTGGAGAGAATATCTAAGGATTATGGACATAAACTTGCAGTGTGACTGCAGTTCACACTTTTAATGATGTCGTCGTTGTAAATCTAAAACGTCCCGAGAAAGTAGAATTCTAGTGTTTCTGATCCCATCATGCAGGGAATAGCAGGTTTGATATAAATGTACATGAATTGATTCATTAAAGATATTATTACATTTGTCTCTTTTAACATTAAGACTTCATCACAAAGTATCATTTCTGGAGATGATTTGACTTCAATGTTGACAACAGTTTATACTGAGTGGATCTAGTATAACACTGACAGACCCGGCTGCAGAAAAACATTTAAGGGGGGGCATTACATTTTTTCAGGGGGGCAAACTTTTCAACCTAAAAACGTATTGGCTTCAGGCTGAACAATGGCTCTGGGACGACTCGCACAGTGCAGAGAAATAATTCTCCCATTACTAAAAAGTGACGGTTGATCCCAAAATCTAAAAAAACAACTAACAACCAACAACAAAGTTTAGTGCTGTGTCCATGTATTAAACTAAAGCACCACAGCTTCACTTCTACTAAAACATAAGCACTGAAGTCAACCTGAACACTGGATTGAACATCAAATAAGTTTTCATCTCATTGAACAAAATCATGGTAGGTGTGATGTGTGATCTGTTTGATACTTGATGAAGCCCAGTTGCTGCACATTGGCGCACGCATTGACGCACATTCTTCTTCTGAGAGTTGTAACACAGCGTCTCTTAACTGTTGAGCATGGTCCCGTCGTCTCGCACCAACGTCCATCTCCTCACTTTCGCTCTTCACTTTCCCGTACATACCGGGGACGTTCGTTAGCAAAGTTCGTTGCTAATAACCGTTAGCTTCGCCTCAGGAGCAGGTCCGAAAAAGTCGCTTCTGACACCAATGTAACGTTTGGTCCTCCACACATGACCAGACGGTTGTCTTGCACAGATATTGTTTCTTTGTTCGCTGTACTCACAGAGAGGTTATTGTTTCGGCCACAACCAACGCCGCTCGTTCTTCACACCACTAGTTGAACGCGAAATCTCTCTAACAACAACTGCGCATGCGCGCAGACTCACCTTCTTAAAGTGCCCGCAACATTAATGAACAGAACAAACAGGATCGTTACAATATATATACAGTATATACACACACACACACACACACACACGTCTATACACATACACACATATACATATACACACACACGTCTATACACATACACACATATATATACACACACGTCTATACACATACACACATATACACACATATATATACACACACGTCTATACACATACACACACACACGTCTATACACATACACACATATACACACATATATATACACACACACGTCTATACACATACACACATATATAAACACACACACGTATATATATATACACACACACACACACACACACACGTCTATACACATACACACATATACACACACGTCTATACACATACACACATATATATACACACACGTCTATACACACACATATATACACACACACACGTCTATACACATACACACATATATATACACACACACGTCTATACACATACACACACATATATACACACACACGTCTATACACATACACACATATATGTACACACATATAAACACACGTCTATACGCATTGACACACCCGCACGCATTGACGCACATTGACACACACACACGTATTGACGCACATTGACGCACATTGACACACACGTATTGACGCACATTGACACGCGCGCACGCATTGACACGCACGGGTCACCCAGTATTATACAGAGCACCCCCCGACGTCGGATTCAAACGACCCGGGTTACATTTGACGCGTCGCCCATCTCTTCGTTGCCTTGGTAACGTGACGTGTCGCTGTTTCATTTGGCTACCGTAATTCTACAACTATGAAGCTCATTTGAAATGTTTAATGTCAACAGTGTGATTCTAATCCTGATTGTGCTTAACGACCTCAAACCACTTTAAGGAGGTACAGAGTGAATATAAATCGGTAAAAATGCTTAATTTTAATTTTTTGGAGCTTGGATTGTTTACGCATCGCGGAAGTCAAGAAGCTCTCGCGGATTAAAACATGCTTAAAAGGTCCTGTAAAAGTGACTATATTGTATATTTTTAGGTGTTTCAACTCCATAATGTTGACATTGTTTTATGAATGAGTAAAATAAAGTCTGTGCTATTTCGCTTGATCCTCTTTATAATCCGGTGCGCTTTTCTATGAAAATAGAAGCTTTCATTGAGATTGCGTTTATGGACATATGTTTTCTTTTTATTTAGCTGCGATTATGAGCGTCTACGTGACGTTTGTCAACATTAATCGCGAGTCTGCAGGGGTGACGTCACACATGCTAATCAACTGATCCTGCAGCGGTGACGTCACACCACAGGAATACAATGAGATATTGTGCTTGTTTGTTTAAAAGCGCCATGAATACAATAGTAGATGCGTGCTTGTATAAAGACCGAGTTAAGTTTAGTTTAAATTTAGCGTCAGCTAAAAAGTTTTCAAATTGCCGCATACGCAACTTCCGGATGAAGACGTCACACTTGTTGACAAAGATCGATCGCATTTTATCCTCACGTTTGTGCATAACTTGACGGAATCAGGTGCGCGTCACTCGTCTATTGAGGTAAGATATCATTATTGCTTTAAGACTCAGAAATAATGTTTCATTGCGTGTAATGTAACTTTCTGTGGTGCGTTAACACGAGAGCTAGTTCGCTAAAACTTAGCTTTTTTAATTATAATGTAACTCACACACGTATTTTGTTTGTTATTTTGAAGGACGAAAATATATTTATATTCCAATAAAAAGTTTGCTATATTGGTGGGTCATGGTAGGCGATTTATTTTATTAATATTCAAGATTCTTAGCTACGGCACCTTCAACACATTCAACGCTTGTTAACCATACAACAGCACGAACGTTTAATCGGCGTGTTAAATAACAGATGCGGTGAACTCTGAGCCGCTGAAGCATCTGAACACCACGCGATAACAAAATATAAAGTGCAACTTACTTTCAAAACAAAGTGAAACAGTACAATATAAAATACTATCGAAAATATACACTTGAATAAAGTTATAAAACAATGCTTCAAGTTTCACACAAAAACTTAAATAGCTGCTTCGACACAACATTCATTTACACACAGCAATATAAACAATAATATAAACGTATTGTTTAGGCTCACCTAGGAGTGATAAGCGAGTGTATTCAGTAAAATTGCAGGAGCGTTGGCACACTTTACAGCTTAATGTGGACAAAACTGAAACTCTGGTGATTGCTCCTGATGATAAGATTCCATGGTTGAGTCAGTACTTGGGTGACTTAGGTCAGTCTGTCAAACTGAGCCTGAGAAACCTGGGTGTTGTATTTGATAAAGACATGTCTCTTGTTCAACACTGCAGAAAACTGACCAGAAACTGTTTCCTTCAACTGAGAAAAATCTCTAAACTTAGGAAAATGTTGTCACAACATGATCTGGAGCTTGTAATCCATGCGTTTGTTTCTTCTCGTCTGGACTATTGTAACGGTTTGTTTTCATGTCTTAACAAGAAGGAGCTGTCTCGTCTGCAGTTGATTCAGAACTCTGCAGCGAGAATTCTGACCCGCTCAAGTAGGAGAACTCACATTTCTCCGATCCTTAAAACTCTTCACTGGCTTCCAGTTTCTTTCAGGATCAACTTTAAAATTCTGGTTCTTACTTTCAGAGCTATTCATGGTCAGGCTCCTCCTTACATCACTGATCTGATCCAGCCTTACACCCCAGCTCGGTCTCTGAGGTCTGTGGATCAGAATCTACTGATGGTTCCACGCACACGGCTCAGGACCAGAGGAGAGAAATCTTTTCAGGCTGTTGCTCCTAAGCTTTGGAACAATCTTCCTCTCTCTTTGCGCTTGATGGAGTCTACTGACTCCTTTAAGAAACATCTTAAGACGTTTCTATTTGTTCAGGCTTTTCCTTGAATTTCTCGAACTTGTTGTTCTCGGTGTTGTCTTGATCTTTGAAGTATGTACTGTTTTGAGTATTGTTTTTGATTGTTAAAGCGCTTTGTGACCCTGGTCTCGAAAAGCGCTATATAAATAAATATTACTTACTTACTTACTTACTTACACGTGTCTCAGTCTCTGAGCCGCTGAAGCATCTGAACACCACGCGTCTCATCCGTGGAACGCAGGTAAAAAACAATGGCCGTCTTAAAGCGACAGTGTCTTGATGCGATACATGCATTGAAAAGTAATAAAACATAAAACACGAAAATAACAACTGGGTTTAATTATATACTTCCAGTGAAAATAATTGAAACATAAAACGACAAATAAACGGCTGGGTTACATTACTAAAAACTAAAGCCTGACAGAGGGGGAGTGGCGCGGGAATGAACTACCGTACTTACTGGCGCGCGCATGTACAGACAGCATATACATCTGTTGTTTTGAGCGAGCACCATAAACCGAATATACACAATAATCCATAGTGGTATTGGTTACAAGTGTCTACACGTGGTGTTCACTGCGCAGGTTAACTGTACCGCATTACAAGTAATAGAATGTAACTTAATGTTGGTGAACCACATAGCAATTCATCTACATTAGAAGTCTAAAAAGCGAATGGTAGTACAGTCACGGTGAATACAATTGTATAAATCGTTTAATTCATTTAAATATAAGTCAGCAGATGGAGAGACTTACCACAGTCTTTACCAATGGAAACATGGCGGTGGTCCATGAGGTCCAATTACTCTAGAAACTTCTGGATCATTTGAAATGGGCGGAGCATATTAAGATATTAACACTGAATATTGTTAAATTGACCCTTGACAGTGTTCATTCACTTTTTACACTGAATAAATAACACCTGGGTTTTAACTCTGGATATTGACAACAGCACTGCAGGGGGAGGAGCCACGTTTTACACCTGTTGTTGTTGTGTTACATCTGGAAGAGTTAAACCAGTCTATGAAATAGTTAAAATACATTAACACTTCCTTTTTGACACTTGGAAATTTACTGTGCACGAACGCACACATTAAACAAATGCGCACACCCACATAAAACAAACGCGCACGCACACATAAAACACACGCATGCGTACACGGACATGCACTGACAAACGCACACACACACGGTGACATGCACACATAAAACACACGCACGCACGCACACATAAAACAAACGCGGACGCACACATCAAAGAAACGCGCACGCACACCTAAAACACACGCATGCACACACAGACATGCACTGACACACGCCCACACACACGGTGACATGCACACATAAACACACGCACGCACGCACACATAAAACAAACGCGGACGCACACAAAACAAACGCGCACGCACACATTAAACACACGCATGCACACACAGACATGCACTGACACACGCATACACACACGGTGACATGCACACATAAAACACACACACGCACGCACACGCAGACACACACTGACACATGCGCACACACACCAGTGACATGCACACAAACGCATAACTACACATCACAAACAAACCTATATATATTTTTTTTAATCTGCGCTGTTGTGAAAGTGTGTTTCCCCTCTGGGGATGAATAAAGCTTTTCTATTCTATTCTATTCTAAAAAAAATCCGCGTTTGTTTTATGTGTTCGTGCGTGCGTGTGTTTTATGTTTGCATGTCACCGTGTGTGTGTGCGTTTGTCAGTGCATGTCTATGTATGCATGCGTGTGTTTTATGTGTGCGTGCGCGTTTGTTTTGTGTGCGTCCGCGTTTGTTTTATGTGTGCATGTCACCGTGTGTGTGTGCGTGTGTCAGTGCATGTCTGTGTGTGCATCCGTGTGTTTTGTGTGCGCGCGCGCGCATTTGTTTTATGTGTGCATGCGCGCATTTGTTTTATGTGTGCATGCGCGCATTTGTTTTATGTGTGCGTGCGCGCATTTGTTTCATGTGACATGCACACATAAAACACACGCACGCACGCACACATAAAACAAACGCGGACGCACACAAAACACACGCATGCACACACAGACATGCACTGACACACGCACACACACGGTGACATGCACACATAAAACACACACGCATGCACACACAGACATGCACTGACACACGCACACACACGGTGACATGCACACATAAAACACACACACGCACGCACACGCAGACACACACTGACACATGCGCACACACACCAATGACATGCACACAAACGCATAACTACACATCACAAACAAACCTATAAAACCCGCGTTTGTTTTATGTGTGCGTGCGTGCGTGTGTTTTATGTTTGCATGTCACCGTGTGTGTGCGTTTGTCAGTGCATGTCTGTGTATGCATGCGTGTGTTTTATGTGTGCGTGCGCGTTTGTTTTATGTGGGTGTGCGCATTTGTTTAATGTGTGCGTGCGTGTGTTGTGTGCGTGTGCATTTGTTTTATCTGTGCGCGCGCATTTGTTTTGTGTGCTCTTGCGCATTTGTTTTGTGTGCGCGTGCGCATTTCTTTAATATGTGCGTGCGCGCATTTGTTTTATGTGTGCGTGCGCGCATTTGTTTTATGTGACGTGCGCGCATTTGTTTTATGTGTGCATGCGCGCATTTGCTTTATGTGTGCATGCGCGCATTTGTTTTATGTGTGCATGCGCGCATTTGTTTTATGTGTGCGTGCGCGCATTTGTTTCATGTGACATGCACACATAAAACACACGCACGCACGCACACATAAAACAAACGCGGACGCACACAAAACACACGCATTATGTGTGCGTGCGTGCGTGTGTTTTATGTTTGCATGTCACCGTGTGTGTGTGCGTTTGTCAGTGCATGTCTGTGTATGCATGCGTGTGTTTTATGTGTGCGTGCGCGTTTGTTTAATGTGGGTGTGCGCATTTGTTTAATGTGTGCGTGCGTGTGTTGTGTGTTGACACGCGCAAGCATTGACGCACATTGTTTTGTGTGCGTCCGCGTTTGTTTTATGTGTGCATGTCACCGTGTGTGTGTGCGTGTGTCAGTGCATGTCTGTGTGTGCATCCGTGTGTTTTGTGTGCGCGCGCGCGCATTTGTTTTATGTGTGCATGCGCGCATTTGTTTTATGTGTGCGTGCGCGCATTTGTTTCATGTGACATGCACACATAAAACACACGCACGCACGCACACATAAAACAAACGCGGACGCACACAAAACACACGCATGCACACACAGACATGCACTGACACACGCACACACACGGTGACATGCACACATAAAACACACACACGCATGCACACACAGACATGCACTGACACACGCACACACACGGTGACATGCACACATAAAACACACACACGCACGCACACGCAGACACACACTGACACATGCGCACACACACCAATGACATGCACACAAACGCATAACTACAGATCACAAACAAACCTATAAAATCCGCGTTTGTTTTATGTGTGCGTGCGTGCGTGTGTTTTATGTTTGCATGTCACCGTGTGTGTGTGCGTTTGTCAGTGCATGTCTGTGTATGCATGCGTGTGTTTTATGTGTGCGTGCGCGTTTGTTTTATGTGGGTGTGCGCATTTGTTTAATGTGTGCGTGCGTGTGTTGTGTGCGTGTGCATTTGTTTTATCTGTGCGCGCGCATTTGTTTTGTGTGCTCTTGCGCATTTGTTTTGTGTGCGCGTGCGCATTTCTTTAATATGTGCGTGCGCGCATTTGTTTTATGTGTGCGTGCGCGCATTTGTTTTATGTGACGTGCGCGCATTTGTTTTATGTGTGCATGCGCGCATTTGCTTTATGTGTGCATGCGCGCATTTGTTTTATGTGTGCATGCGCGCATTTGTTTTATGTGTGCATGCGCGCATTTGTTTTATGTGTGCGTGCGCGCATTTGTTTTATGTGTGCGTGCGCGCATTTGTTTCATGTGACATGCACACATAAAACACACGCACGCACGCACACATAAAACAAACGCGGACGCACACAAAACACACGCATGCACACACAGACATGCACTGACACACGCACACACACGGTGACATGCACACATAAAACACACACACGCACGCACACGCAGACACACACTGACACATGCGCACACACACCAATGACATGCACACAAACGCATAACTACACATCACAAACAAACCTATAAAACCCGCGTTTGTTTTATGTGTGCGTGCGTGCGTGTGTTTTATGTTTGCATGTCACCGTGTGTGTGTGCGTTTGTCAGTGCATGTCTGTGTATGCATGCGTGTGTTTTATGTGTGCGTGCGCGTTTGTTTAATGTGGGTGTGCGCATTTGTTTAATGTGTGCGTGCGTGTGTTGTGTGTTGACACGCGCAAGCATTGACGCACATTGACACACGCGCAAGCATTGACGCACATTGACACGCGCGCAAGCATTGACGCACATTGACACTCGCGCGCATATTGACGCACGAACACGCATTGACACGCACGGGCGCATTGACGCACATTGACACGCACGCGCGCATTGACGCACATTGACACGCGCGCAAGCATTGACGCACATTGACACGCGCGCAAGCATATTGACACACGCACACGCATTGACACCACGCAAGCATTGACGCACATTGACACGCGCGCAAGCATTGACGCACATTGACACACGCGCGCATTGACACACATTGACACGCACATGACAATGGACGTGAGGTTCTGGTCTGCAGCCCACATCTGTGTATCGGATAGTCTGTCAAACATAAAAATGTAAACGGTTAGACTTTTATGATGCAATATACGAGGAACTAACTAAACATATACTGTACACACCTCCATGATGATTGCCTTTCTCAAGTGGCTTTGTATGTGCTGTTGGGTTTTGTCCATCTGTGCTGGTCTGAATTTGGTGACCTCACAAAAAGGGCAGTGAAAGAACAAGCAACACTGACGGCTGTGGAGTGAAGTACATCCTCAAACCTGGCTGATGTTTAACTGATCAGCCATTTATGAGATTAATGAAAGCTTTGACAGAAACTGTTTTCTATATCACAGACTAAGCTACACACACAGGCAAATGAAAACAGCCAGAAATATGTTATGTTCACTGAACACATCATTTATGAACACATTTTTCATGTTGTATAAAACTCAAACATTCTATTGAATGACTGAACAATCTACTTTAATATCCTCGTGTCCAATTAGTTCATATTCAACGTCTGCTATCTCTGGTCTGTTTATCTGGATTCTTGTCACGGGGGCAGCAGCTTCAGCAGAGAGGTCCATACTTTCTTCTCCCCAGTTACATCGTCCAGCTCTTTCTGGAGGACCCCCCTGTGTTTCCAGCCCAGTGGAGGAACATGCTTCTTCAGTGTGTTCTGGGTCTTCCCCGGGTTCTACCATCAGTGGAACATGTTCCACTTCATCGGACTTATTCTCAGATGAATAAATTGATCTAAGACAAGAAAAAAATAAGTCAGTTTAGATTAAAAAAAAAGCTCAAACTAATTGAAATTCTCACGGATGCTCCGTTGAATCCATACATTCATTCATTCCCACTGCCACCTCCTAATAAGAAATAATGATCGTTTCTCTGATGCACAAATACTGCAGTGCTGAAGATATTAAACCAAAATTGACATTCATTTTAATTGTACAAGTGATGACATTTGCAAAATTAATCAACATTACATTTAAACATTAAATCACTTTGATAAATGACTAAAAAACATTCTTACATACCTTCCTTCTTCTCTTGAACTCTTTTCCATCTGGTTAAGGAGAAAAATAATTCAAGGAAATGACTCCAGATAAACACAAATCAATATAATAATGTGATTTTTATGAATGCATTTGTTTTTTACCTCTTTTTCTTTTTTTATACCAATAAACTACAGAACATGTGATCAGTAGAACGATCACAGCAACAATAATTCCAGCCACTTCTCCTGGTGTCAAACCTTCTCGACATACAGAGTCAGAAGAAATAGTTCCTTCTCGTAGATATGTTGAACATCTACAAAGACAAGTGGAGACAGTTTAGAAGAAAACATCTGGAGCAAACATTTGTGAAGCTTCACTCACTGTTTGTGATCCTGACATGACGTGAACGTTCCATTTGAAAATGTTCCTTCACTGCAGGTTCCACACTCAGTGTCTGTGGAGGACGTTCCTGTGAAGAACATTGTGTGTGTCTTATAGTTTCTGCACTCTTGCATTTCACATGTTGGATGTGAAACTCGCCTGCTCTGATGATGAACTGTCCTGGTTCACATGTGGAGTGTTGCTGTGCTGCCACACATGTGTCCACTGAGCCGTCCACACAGAAAAAACCCTCCAGAGGTTCACACTTGGTGTTTGCTGTGAAGGTACAGGATCTGATCCCTCTCAGTCCTGTTGGTCAATAACAAATTCTACATCACATCTACATACTGACCAACTCATCATTCTAGTGAAGAACAAACTTTACCTTCAGTACAGACGAGACACTTGAAACCATGTTTCTCTCGGTTCAATTTGTCCATGTAAGTTCCATCATCACAGACAGTGCAGGACGGAGATGGAAATTCTGTGCAATGAACATTGACTCTGAATCCTGTGAGAGAAATAAATAAATGACACATTTGAGTGACGTTTTACATCAAGACTCCTGACAGTTACTCTTATAAGAAAAAAGGTCAACATTTAAAATAGGCAGAATACATTTGATAGAATCAACATACAAGTGTCATGCTTATGTTCTTTTGTTTTATTTTGAAGGTGGTTTTCCGTTTTCATGTGTCCTGTGTTTTGAGTGACAGACGCTGGCAGGTGCGCGGCTGGGGATGATGGAGTGGCGGGTTCTTCCCATTGATAAGGAGCGTCTCTACCCGGAAGAACTCGCCAGAGTATTGCGTTTCCAGACCAGGTTGGCTGTCCTTTCGATCTCGCTCCTCGCCTTTGAATCACAACTGGATAATCCTTTGGATACTCCTGACGTTGTCAGCACTTTTATTTACTCAAGTGAGTCCTTTTGTCTTTTTGTTTTAGTTGCTGTTGGGACCCCGATCTCCAGAAGTGCCCTGCCTTCGCCCCGAGTGCCTGTTTTGTTTTTTCGTTCCTATTACGGACCGCTCTGGATCTATATAAGACTTTTTTTTCTGAATTTTTCCTCCGTGGATTATTTAGAAGATAGCTGGGAAGGGCGACAGGTCTTGATACCTTCACTTAAACTTAGCGTTACATTTACCGATGTCAATAAAATGAAAAGAGACTTTAATAAACCACAACATGTACCTGTGCTCCTTCCAGCTGGACACTCAACATCCTTATCCTTCAACAGTGGACACTGTGACGTCACTCCTTCAACATCCTTATCCTTGAGAGAAAAGATCATTTAATATCAGATGATTTTTGAGAATCTATCAGTGATAGTTTCGTAGATTCTTCCGCGTCTGACCGTTATAAACCTCCTTGTAGGTGGACAACGCATGCGCAAATGCGTGGTTGATTTCCAACCTCGTGTACTGTACTGACACTAATAGAATGTTTTTCCATCATATTTGTCCATCATGATGAGTGCCATGGATCATACATGAACACACATGTTTAATGATAAATATTTGTTACCAGAGAACAATTGTTTCAACTGTAATGAAGCATACATGTTTGATATTTACCAATTAGTGTTAAATATTAGCTATATTGATGTTTGAGATAAAATGGGGACCCTTGAAATAAAAAGAAAGACCCACACTGTTAAGTCTTTCTGTAGGTTTGTTTATTGGACATAATAAATCGTTTTAGCAACACTAGAGGGCAGCAGAGAGTACAAGCTGCTTTGCGTGCAGGTGGAGAGACAGGACGAGCTAATGAGATCACCTGTGCAGGTGAAGCTTCTGTCTACAGAGCATGACTACAGCCAAGGTAATGTTAAACTCTTCTGTTAAATTGTTCTCATTTGGAGAGAATATCTAAGGATTATGGACATAAACTTGCAGTGTGACTGCAGTTCACACTTTTAATGATGTCGTCGTTGTAAATCTAAAACGTCCCGAGAAAGTAGAATTCTAGTGTTTCTGATCCCATCATGCAGGGAATAGCAGGTTTGATATAAATGTACATGAATTGATTCATTAAAGATATTATTACATTTGTCTCTTTTAACATTAAGACTTCATCACAAAGTATCATTTCTGGAGATGATTTGACTTCAATGTTGACAACAGTTTATACTGAGTGGATCTAGTATAACACTGACAGACCCGGCTGCAGAAAAACATTTAAGGGGGGGCATTACATTTTTTCAGGGGGGCAAACTTTTCAACCTAAAAACGTATTGGCTTCAGGCTGAACAATGGCTCTGGGACGACTCGCACAGTGCAGAGAAATAATTCTCCCATTACTAAAAAGTGACGGTTGATCCCAAAATCTAAAAAAACAACTAACAACCAACAACAAAGTTTAGTGCTGTGTCCATGTATTAAACTAAAGCACCACAGCTTCACTTCTACTAAAACATAAGCACTGAAGTCAACCTGAACACTGGATTGAACATCAAATAAGTTTTCATCTCATTGAACAAAATCATGGTAGGTGTGATGTGTGATCTGTTTGATACTTGATGAAGCCCAGTTGCTGCACATTGGCGCACGCATTGACGCACATTCTTCTTCTGAGAGTTGTAACACAGCGTCTCTTAACTGTTGAGCATGGTCCCGTCGTCTCGCACCAACGTCCATCTCCTCACTTTCGCTCTTCACTTTCCCGTACATACCGGGGACGTTCGTTAGCAAAGTTCGTTGCTAATAACCGTTAGCTTCGCCTCAGGAGCAGGTCCGAAAAAGTCGCTTCTGACACCAATGTAACGTTTGGTCCTCCACACATGACCAGACGGTTGTCTTGCACAGATATTGTTTCTTTGTTCGCTGTACTCACAGAGAGGTTATTGTTTCGGCCACAACCAACGCCGCTCGTTCTTCACACCACTAGTTGAACGCGAAATCTCTCTAACAACAACTGCGCATGCGCACAGACTCACCTTCTTAAAGTGCCCGCAACATTAATGAACAGAACAAACAGGATCGTTACAATATATATACAGTATATACACACACACACACACACACACACACACGTCTATACACATACACACATATACATATACACACACACGTCTATACACATACACACATATATATACACACACGTCTATACACATACACACATATACACACATATATATACACACACGTCTATACACATACACACATATACACACACACACGTCTATACACATACACACATATACACACATATATATACACACACACGTCTATACACATACACACATATATAAACACACACACGTATATATATATACACACACACACACACACACGCACGTCTATACACATACACACATATACACACACGTCTATACACATACACACATATATATACACACACGTCTATACACACACATATATACACACACACACGTCTATACACATACACACATATATATACACACACACGTCTATACACATACACACACATATATACACACACACGTCTATACACATACACACATATATGTACACACATATAAACACACGTCTATACGCATTGACACACCCGCACGCATTGACGCACATTGACACACACACACGTATTGACGCACATTGACGCACATTGACACACACGTATTGACGCACATTGACACGCGCGCACGCATTGACACGCACGGGTCACCCAGTATTATACAGAGCACCCCCCGACGTCGGATTCAAACGACCCGGGTTACATTTGACGCGTCGCCCATCTCTTCGTTGCCTTGGTAACGTGACGTGTCGCTGTTTCATTTGGCTACCGTAATTCTACAACTATGAAGCTCATTTGAAATGTTTAATGTCAACAGTGTGATTCTAATCCTGATTGTGCTTAACGACCTCAAACCACTTTAAGGAGGTACAGAGTGAATATAAATCGGTAAAAATGCTTAATTTTAATTTTTTGGAGCTTGGATTGTTTACGCATCGCGGAAGTCAAGAAGCTCTCGCGGATTAAAACATGCTTAAAAGGTCCTGTAAAAGTGACTATATTGTATATTTTTAGGTGTTTCAACTCCATAATGTTGACATTGTTTTATGAATGAGTAAAATAAAGTCTGTGCTATTTCGCTTGATCCTCTTTATAATCCGGTGCGCTTTTCTATGAAAATAGAAGCTTTCATTGAGATTGCGTTTATGGACATATGTTTTCTTTTTATTTAGCTGCGATTATGAGCGTCTACGTGACGTTTGTCAACATTAATCGCGAGTCTGCAGGGGTGACGTCACACATGCTAATCAACTGATCCTGCAGCGGTGACGTCACACCACAGGAATACAATGAGATATTGTGCTTGTTTGTTTAAAAGCGCCATGAATACAATAGTAGATGCGTGCTTGTATAAAGACCGAGTTAAGTTTAGTTTAAATTTAGCGTCAGCTAAAAAGTTTTCAAATTGCCGCATACGCAACTTCCGGATGATGACGTCACACTTGTTGACAAAGATCGATCGCATTTTATCCTCACGTTTGTGCATAACTTGACGGAATCAGGTGCGCGTCACTCGTCTATTGAGGTAAGATATCATTATTGCTTTAAGACTCAGAAATAATGTTTCATTGCGTGTAATGTAACTTTCTGTGGTGCGTTAACACGAGAGCTAGTTCGCTAAAACTTAGCTTTTTTAATTATAATGTAACTCACACACGTATTTTGTTTGTTATTTTGAAGGACGAAAATATATTTATATTCCAATAAAAAGTTTGCTATATTGGTGGGTCATGGTAGGCGATTTATTTTATTAATATTCAAGATTCTTAGCTACGGCACCTTCAACACATTCAACGCTTGTTAACCATACAACAGCACGAACGTTTAATCGGCGTGTTAAATAACAGATGCGGTGAACTCTGAGCCGCTGAAGCATCTGAACACCACGCGATAACAAAATATAAAGTGCAACTTACTTTCAAAACAAAGTGAAACAGTACAATATAAAATACTATCGAAAATATACACTTGAATAAAGTTATAAAACAATGCTTCAAGTTTCACACAAAAACTTAAATAGCTGCTTCGACACAACATTCATTTACACACAGCAATATAAACAATAATATAAACGTATTGTTTAGGCTCACCTAGGAGTGATAAGCGAGTGTATTCAGTAAAATTGCAGGAGCGTTGGCACACTTTACAGCTTAATGTGGACAAAACTGAAACTCTGGTGATTGCTCCTGATGATAAGATTCCATGGTTGAGTCAGTACTTGGGTGACTTAGGTCAGTCTGTCAAACTGAGCCTGAGAAACCTGGGTGTTGTATTTGATAAAGACATGTCTCTTGTTCAACACTGCAGAAAACTGACCAGAAACTGTTTCCTTCAACTGAGAAAAATCTCTAAACTTAGGAAAATGTTGTCACAACATGATCTGGAGCTTGTAATCCATGCGTTTGTTTCTTCTCGTCTGGACTATTGTAACGGTTTGTTTTCATGTCTTAACAAGAAGGAGCTGTCTCGTCTGCAGTTGATTCAGAACTCTGCAGCGAGAATTCTGACCCGCTCAAGTAGGAGAACTCACATTTCTCCGATCCTTAAAACTCTTCACTGGCTTCCAGTTTCTTTCAGGATCAACTTTAAAATTCTGGTTCTTACTTTCAGAGCTATTCATGGTCAGGCTCCTCCTTACATCACTGATCTGATCCAGCCTTACACCCCAGCTCGGTCTCTGAGGTCTGTGGATCAGAATCTACTGATGGTTCCACGCACACGGCTCAGGACCAGAGGAGAGAAATCTTTTCAGGCTGTTGCTCCTAAGCTTTGGAACAATCTTCCTCTCTCTTTGCGCTTGATGGAGTCTACTGACTCCTTTAAGAAACATCTTAAGACGTTTCTATTTGTTCAGGCTTTTCCTTGAATTTCTCGAACTTGTTGTTCTCGGTGTTGTCTTGATCTTTGAAGTATGTACTGTTTTGAGTATTGTTTTTGATTGTTAAAGCGCTTTGTGACCCTGGTCTCGAAAAGCGCTATATAAATAAATATTACTTACTTACTTACTTACTTACACGTGTCTCAGTCTCTGAGCCGCTGAAGCATCTGAACACCACGCGTCTCATCCGTGGAACGCAGGTAAAAAACAATGGCCGTCTTAAAGCGACAGTGTCTTGATGCGATACATGCATTGAAAAGTAATAAAACATAAAACACGAAAATAACAACTGGGTTTAATTATATACTTCCAGTGAAAATAATTGAAACATAAAACGACAAATAAACGGCTGGGTTACATTACTAAAAACTAAAGCCTGACAGAGGGGGAGTGGCGCGGGAATGAACTACCGTACTTACTGGCGCGCGCATGTACAGACAGCATATACATCTGTTGTTTTGAGCGAGCACCATAAACCGAATATACACAATAATCCATAGTGGTATTGGTTACAAGTGTCTACACGTGGTGTTCACTGCGCAGGTTAACTGTACCGCATTACAAGTAATAGAATGTAACTTAATGTTGGTGAACCACATAGCAATTCATCTACATTAGAAGTCTAAAAAGCGAATGGTAGTACAGTCACGGTGAATACAATTGTATAAATCGTTTAATTCATTTAAATATAAGTCAGCAGATGGAGAGACTTACCACAGTCTTTACCAATGGAAACATGGCGGTGGTCCATGAGGTCCAATTACTCTAGAAACTTCTGGATCATTTGAAATGGGCGGAGCATATTAAGATATTAACACTGAATATTGTTAAATTGACCCTTGACAGTGTTCATTCACTTTTTACACTGAATAAATAACACCTGGGTTTTAACTCTGGATATTGACAACAGCACTGCAGGGGGAGGAGCCACGTTTTACACCTGTTGTTGTTGTGTTACATCTGGAAGAGTTAAACCAGTCTATGAAATAGTTAAAATACATTAACACTTCCTTTTTGACACTTGGAAATTTACTGTGCACGAACGCACACATTAAACAAATGCGCACACCCGCATAAAACAAACGCGCACGCACACATAAAACACACGCATGCGTACACGGACATGCACTGACAAACGCACACACACACGGTGACATGCACACATAAAACACACGCACGCACGCACACATAAAACAAACGCGGACGCACACATCAAAGAAACGCGCACGCACACCTAAAACACACGCATGCACACACAGACATGCACTGACACACGCCCACACACACGGTGACATGCACACATAAACACACGCACGCACGCACACATAAAACAAACGCGGACGCACACAAAACAAACGCGCACGCACACATTAAACACACGCATGCACACACAGACATGCACTGACACACGCATACACACACGGTGACATGCACACATAAAACACACACACGCACGCACACGCAGACACACACTGACACATGCGCACACACACCAGTGACATGCACACAAACGCATAACTACACATCACAAACAAACCTATATATATTTTTTTTAATCTGCGCTGTTGTGAAAGTGTGTTTCCCCTCTGGGGATGAATAAAGCTTTTCTATTCTATTCTATTCTAAAAAAAATCCGCGTTTGTTTTATGTGTTCGTGCGTGCGTGTGTTTTATGTTTGCATGTCACCGTGTGTGTGTGCGTTTGTCAGTGCATGTCTATGTATGCATGCGTGTGTTTTATGTGTGCGTGCGCGTTTGTTTTGTGTGCGTCCGCGTTTGTTTTATGTGTGCATGTCACCGTGTGTGTGTGCGTGTGTCAGTGCATGTCTGTGTGTGCATCCGTGTGTTTTGTGTGCGCGCGCGCGCATTTGTTTTATGTGTGCATGCGCGCATTTGTTTTATGTGTGCATGCGCGCATTTGTTTTATGTGTGCGTGCGCGCATTTGTTTCATGTGACATGCACACATAAAACACACGCACGCACGCACACATAAAACAAACGCGGACGCACACAAAACACACGCATGCACACACAGACATGCACTGACACACGCACACACACGGTGACATGCACACATAAAACACACACACGCATGCACACACAGACATGCACTGACACACGCACACACACGGTGACATGCACACATAAAACACACACACGCACGCACACGCAGACACACACTGACACATGCGCACACACACCAATGACATGCACACAAACGCATAACTACAGATCACAAACAAACCTATAAAATCCGCGTTTGTTTTATGTGTGCGTGCGTGCGTGTGTTTTATGTTTGCATGTCACCGTGTGTGTGTGCGTTTGTCAGTGCATGTCTGTGTATGCATGCGTGTGTTTTATGTGTGCGTGCGCGTTTGTTTAATGTGGGTGTGCGCATTTGTTTAATGTGTGCGTGCGTGTGTTGTGTGCGTGTGCATTTGTTTTATCTGTGCGCGCGCATTTGTTTTGTGTGCTCTTGCGCATTTGTTTTGTGTGCGCGTGCGCATTTCTTTAATATGTGCGTGCGCGCATTTGTTTTATGTGTGCGTGCGCGCATTTGTTTTATGTGACGTGCGCGCATTTGTTTTATGTGTGCATGCGCGCATTTGCTTTATGTGTGCATGCGCGCATTTGTTTTATGTGTGCATGCGCGCATTTGTTTTATGTGTGCATGCGCGCATTTGTTTTATGTGTGCGTGCGCGCATTTGTTTCATGTGACATGCACACATAAAACACACGCACGCACGCACACATAAAACAAACGCGGACGCACACAAAACACACGCATGCACACACAGACATGCACTGACACACGCACACACACGGTGACATGCACACATAAAACACACACACGCACGCACACGCAGACACACACTGACACATGCGCACACACACCAATGACATGCACACAAACGCATAACTACACATCACAAACAAACCTATAAAACCCGCGTTTGTTTTATGTGTGCGTGCGTGCGTGTGTTTTATGTTTGCATGTCACCGTGTGTGTGTGCGTTTGTCAGTGCATGTCTGTGTATGCATGCGTGTGTTTTATGTGTGCGTGCGCGTTTGTTTTATGTGGGTGTGCGCATTTGTTTAATGTGTGCGTGCGTGTGTTGTGTGCGTGTGCATTTGTTTTATCTGTGCGCGCGCATTTGTTTTGTGTGCTCTTGCGCATTTGTTTTGTGTGCGCGTGCGCATTTCTTTAATATGTGCGTGCGCGCATTTGTTTTATGTGTGCGTGCGCGCATTTGTTTTATGTGACGTGCGCGCATTTGTTTTATGTGTGCATGCGCGCATTTGCTTTATGTGTGCATGCGCGCATTTGTTTTATGTGTGCATGCGCGCATTTGTTTTATGTGTGCATGCGCGCATTTGTTTTATGTGTGCGTGCGCGCATTTGTTTCATGTGACATGCACACATAAAACACACGCACGCACGCACACATAAAACAAACGCGGACGCACACAAAACACACGCATGCACACACAGACATGCACTGACACACGCACACACACGGTGACATGCACACATAAAACACACACACGCACGCACACGCAGACACACACTGACACATGCGCACACACACCAATGACATGCACACAAACGCATAACTACACATCACAAACAAACCTATAAAACCCGCGTTTGTTTTATGTGTGCATGCGTGCGTGTGTTTTATGTTTGCATGTCACCGTGTGTGTGTGCGTTTGTCAGTGCATGTCTGTGTATGCATGCGTGTGTTTTATGTGTGCGTGCGCGTTTGTTTAATGTGGGTGTGCGCATTTGTTTAATGTGTGCGTGCGTGTGTTGTGTGCGTGTGCATTTGTTTTATCTGTGCGCGCGCATTTGTTTTGTGTGCTCTTGCGCATTTGTTTTGTGTGCGCGTGCGCATTTCTTTAATATGTGCGTGCGCGCATTTGTTTTATGTGTGCGTGCGCGCATTTGTTTTATGTGACGTGCGCGCATTTGTTTTATGTGTGCATGCGCGCATTTGCTTTATGTGTGCATGCGCGCATTTGTTTTATGTGTGCATGCGCGCATTTGTTTTATGTGTGCATGCGCGCATTTGTTTTATGTGTGCGTGCGCGCATTTGTTTCATGTGACATGCACACATAAAACACACGCACGCACGCACACACACATAAAACAAACGCGGACGCACACAAAACACACGCATGCACACACAGACATGCACTGACACACGCACACACACGGTGACATGCACACATAAAACACACACACGCACGCACACGCAGACACACACTGACACATGCGCACACACACCAATGACATGCACACAAACGCATAACTACACATCACAAACAAACCTATAAAATCCGCGTTTGTTTTATGTGTGCGTGCGTGCGTGTGTTTTATGTTTGCATGTCACCGTGTGTGTGTGCGTTTGTCAGTGCATGTCTGTGTATGCATGCGTGTGTTTTATGTGTGCGTGCGCGTTTGTTTAATGTGGGTGTGCGCATTTGTTTAATGTGTGCGTGCGTGTGTTGTGTGTTGACACGCGCAAGCATTGACGCACATTGACACACGCGCAAGCATTGACGCACATTGACACGCGCGCAAGCATTGACGCACATTGACACTCGCGCGCATATTGACGCACGAACACGCATTGACACGCACGGGCGCATTGACGCACATTGACACGCACGCGCGCATTGACGCACATTGACACGCGCGCAAGCATTGACGCACATTGACACGCGCGCAAGCATATTGACACACGCACACGCATTGACACCACGCAAGCATTGACGCACATTGACACGCGCGCAAGCATTGACGCACATTGACACACGCGCGCATTGACACACATTGACACGCACATGACAATGGACGTGAGGTTCTGGTCTGCAGCCCACATCTGTGTATCGGATAGTCTGTCAAACATAAAAATGTAAACGGTTAGACTTTTATGATGCAATATACGAGGAACTAACTAAACATATACTGTACACACCTCCATGATGATTGCCTTTCTCAAGTGGCTTTGTATGTGCTGTTGGGTTTTGTCCATCTGTGCTGGTCTGAATTTGGTGACCTCACAAAAAGGGCAGTGAAAGAACAAGCAACACTGACGGCTGTGGAGTGAAGTACATCCTCAAACCTGGCTGATGTTTAACTGATCAGCCATTTATGAGATTAATGAAAGCTTTGACAGAAACTGTTTTCTATATCACAGACTAAGCTACACACACAGGCAAATGAAAACAGCCAGAAATATGTTATGTTCACTGAACACATCATTTATGAACACATTTTTCATGTTGTATAAAACTCAAACATTCTATTGAATGACTGAACAATCTACTTTAATATCCTCGTGTCCAATTAGTTCATATTCAACGTCTGCTATCTCTGGTCTGTTTATCTGGATTCTTGTCACGGGGGCAGCAGCTTCAGCAGAGAGGTCCATACTTTCTTCTCCCCAGTTACATCGTCCAGCTCTTTCTGGAGGACCCCCCTGTGTTTCCAGCCCAGTGGAGGAACATGCTTCTTCAGTGTGTTCTGGGTCTTCCCCGGGTTCTACCATCAGTGGAACATGTTCCACTTCATCGGACTTATTCTCAGATGAATAAATTGATCTAAGACAAGAAAAAAATAAGTCAGTTTAGATTAAAAAAAAAGCTCAAACTAATTGAAATTCTCACGGATGCTCCGTTGAATCCATACATTCATTCATTCCCACTGCCACCTCCTAATAAGAAATAATGATCGTTTCTCTGATGCACAAATACTGCAGTGCTGAAGATATTAAACCAAAATTGACATTCATTTTAATTGTACAAGTGATGACATTTGCAAAATTAATCAACATTACATTTAAACATTAAATCACTTTGATAAATGACTAAAAAACATTCTTACATACCTTCCTTCTTCTCTTGAACTCTTTTCCATCTGGTTAAGGAGAAAAATAATTCAAGGAAATGACTCCAGATAAACACAAATCAATATAATAATGTGATTTTTATGAATGCATTTGTTTTTTACCTCTTTTTCTTTTTTTATACCAATAAACTACAGAACATGTGATCAGTAGAACGATCACAGCAACAATAAGTCCAGCCACTTCTCCTGGTGTCAAACCTTCTCGACATACAGAGTCAGAAGAAATAGTTCCTTCTCGTAGATATGTTGAACATCTACAAAGACAAGTGGAGACAGTTTAGAAGAAAACATCTGGAGCAAACATTTGTGAAGCTTCACTCACTGTTTGTGATCCTGACATGACGTGAACGTTCCATTTGAAAATGTTCCTTCACTGCAGGTTCCACACTCAGTGTCTGTGGAGGACGTTCCTGTGAAGAACATTGTGTGTGTCTTATAGTTTCTGCACTCTTGCATTTCACATGTTGGATGTGAAACTCGCCTGCTCTGATGATGAACTGTCCTGGTTCACATGTGGAGTGTTGCTGTGCTGCCACACATGTGTCCACTGAGCCGTCCACACAGAAAAAACCCTCCAGAGGTTCACACTTGGTGTTTGCTGTGAAGGTACAGGATCTGATCTCTCTCAGTCCTGTTGGTCAATAACAAATTCTACATCACATCTACATACTGACCAACTCATCATTCTAGTGAAGAACAAACTTTACCTTCAGTACAGACGAGACACTTGAAACCATGTTTCTCTCGGTTCAATTTGTCCATGTAAGTTCCATCATCACAGACAGTGCAGGACGGAGATGGAAATTCTGTGCAATGAACATTGACTCTGAATCCTGTGAGAGAAATAAATAAATGACACATTTGAGTGACGTTTTACATCAAGACTCCTGACAGTTACTCTTATAAGAAAAAAGGTCAACATTTAAAATAGGCAGAATACATTTGATAGAATCAACATACAAGTGTCATGCTTATGTTCTTTTGTTTTATTTTGAAGGTGGTTTTCCGTTTTCATGTGTCCTGTGTTTTGAGTGACAGACGCTGGCAGGTGCGCGGCTGGGGATGATGGAGTGGCGGGTTCTTCCCATTGATAAGGAGCGTCTCTACCCGGAAGAACTCGCCAGAGTATTGCGTTTCCAGACCAGGTTGGCTGTCCTTTCGATCTCGCTCCTCGCCTTTGAATGACAACTGGATAATCCTTTGGATACTCCTGACGTTGTCAGCACTTTTATTTACTCAAGTGAGTCCTTTTGTCTTTTTGTTTTAGTTGCTGTTGGGACCCCGATCTCCAGAAGTGCCCTGCCTTCGCCCCGAGTGCCTGTTTTGTTTTTTTGTTCCTATTACGGACCGCTCTGGATCTATATAAGACTTTTTTTTCTGAATTTTTCCTCCGTGGATTATTTAGAAGATAGCTGGGAAGGGCGACAGGTCTTGATACCTTCACTTAAACTTAGCGTTACATTTACCGATGTCAATAAAATGAAAAGAGACTTTAATAAACCACAACATGTACCTGTGCTCCTTCCAGCTGGACACTCAACATCCTTATCCTTCAACAGTGGACACTGTGACGTCACTCCTTCAACATCCTTATCCTTGAGAGAAAAGATCATTTAATATCAGATGATTTTTGAGAATCTATCAGTGATAGTTTCGTAGATTCTTCCGCGTCTGACCGTTATAAACCTCCTTGTAGGTGGACAACGCATGCGCAAATGCGTGGTTGATTTCCAACCTCGTGTACTGTACTGACACTAATAGAATGTTTTTCCATCATATTTGTCCATCATGATGAGTGCCATGGATCATACATGAACACACATGTTTAATGATAAATATTTGTTACCAGAGAACAATTGTTTCAACTGTAATGAAGCATACATGTTTGATATTTACCAATTAGTGTTAAATATTAGCTATATTGATGTTTGAGATAAAATGGGGACCCTTGAAATAAAAAGAAAGACCCACACTGTTAAGTCTTTCTGTAGGTTTGTTTATTGGACATAATAAATCGTTTTAGCAACACTAGAGGGCAGCAGAGAGTACAAGTTGCTTTGCGTGCAGGTGGAGAGACAGGACGAGCTAATGAGATCACCTGTGCAGGTGAAGCTTCTGTCTACAGAGCATGACTACAGCCAAGGTAATGTTAAACTCTTCTGTTAAATTGTTCTCATTTGGAGAGAATATCTAAGGATTATGGACATAAACTTGCAGTGTGACTGCAGTTCACACTTTTAATGATGTCGTCGTTGTAAATCTAAAACGTCCCGAGAAAGTAGAATTCTAGTGTTTCTGATCCCATCATGCAGGGAATAGCAGGTTTGATATAAATGTACATGAATTGATTCATTAAAGATATTATTACATTTGTCTCTTTTAACATTAAGACTTCATCACAAAGTATCATTTCTGGAGATGATTTGACTTCAATGTTGACAACAGTTTATACTGAGTGGATCTAGTATAACACTGACAGACCCGGCTGCAGAAAAACATTTAAGGGGGGGCATTACATTTTTTCAGGGGGGCAAACTTTTCAACCTAAAAACGTATTGGCTTCAGGCTGAACAATGGCTCTGGGACGACTCGCACAGTGCAGAGAAATAATTCTCCCATTACTAAAAAGTGACGGTTGATCCCAAAATCTAAAAAAACAACTAACAACCAACAACAAAGTTTAGTGCTGTGTCCATGTATTAAACTAAAGCACCACAGCTTCACTTCTACTAAAACATAAGCACTGAAGTCAACCTGAACACTGGATTGAACATCAAATAAGTTTTCATCTCATTGAACAAAATCATGGTAGGTGTGATGTGTGATCTGTTTGATACTTGATGAAGCCCAGTTGCTGCACATTGGCGCACGCATTGACGCACATTCTTCTTCTGAGAGTTGTAACACAGCGTCTCTTAACTGTTGAGCATGGTCCCGTCGTCTCGCACCAACGTCCATCTCCTCACTTTCGCTCTTCACTTTCCCGTACATACCGGGGACGTTCGTTAGCAAAGTTCGTTGCTAATAACCGTTAGCTTCGCCTCAGGAGCAGGTCCGAAAAAGTCGCTTCTGACACCAATGTAACGTTTGGTCCTCCACACATGACCAGACGGTTGTCTTGCACAGATATTGTTTCTTTGTTCGCTGTACTCACAGAGAGGTTATTGTTTCGGCCACAACCAACGCCGCTCGTTCTTCACACCACTAGTTGAACGCGAAATCTCTCTAACAACAACTGCGCATGCGCACAGACTCACCTTCTTAAAGTGCCCGCAACATTAATGAACAGAACAAACAGGATCGTTACAATATATATACAGTATATACACACACACACACACACACACACACACGTCTATACACATACACACATATACATATACACACACACGTCTATACACATACACACATATATATACACACACGTCTATACACATACACACATATACACACATATATATACACACACGTCTATACACATACACACATATACACACACACACGTCTATACACATACACACATATACACACATATATATACACACACACGTCTATACACATACACACATATATAAACACACACACGTATATATATATACACACACACACACACACACACACGTCTATACACATACACACATATACACACACGTCTATACACATACACACATATATATACACACACGTCTATACACACACATATATACACACACACACGTCTATACACATACACACATATATATACACACACACGTCTATACACATACACACACATATATACACACACACGTCTATACACATACACACATATATGTACACACATATAAACACACGTCTATACGCATTGACACACCCGCACGCATTGACGCACATTGACACACACACGTATTGACGCACATTGACGCACATTGACACACACGTATTGACGCACATTGACACGCGCGCACGCATTGACACGCACGGGTCACCCAGTATTATACAGAGCACCCCCCGACGTCGGATTCAAACGACCCGGGTTACATTTGACGCGTCGCCCATCTCTTCGTTGCCTTGGTAACGTGACGTGTCGCTGTTTCATTTGGCTACCGTAATTCTACAACTATGAAGCTCATTTGAAATGTTTAATGTCAACAGTGTGATTCTAATCCTGATTGTGCTTAACGACCTCAAACCACTTTAAGGAGGTACAGAGTGAATATAAATCGGTAAAAATGCTTAATTTTAATTTTTTGGAGCTTGGATTGTTTACGCATCGCGGAAGTCAAGAAGCTCTCGCGGATTAAAACATGCTTAAAAGGTCCTGTAAAAGTGACTATATTGTATATTTTTAGGTGTTTCAACTCCATAATGTTGACATTGTTTTATGAATGAGTAAAATAAAGTGCTATTTCGCTTGATCCTCTTTATAATCCGGTGCGCTTTTCTATGAAAATAGAAGCTTTCATTGAGATTGCGTTTATGGACATATGTTTTCTTTTTATCTAGCTGCGATTATGAGCGTCTACGTGACGTTTGTCAACATTAATCGCGAGTCTGCAGGGGTGACGTCACACATGCTAATCAACTGATCCTGCAGCGGTGACGTCACACCACAGGAATACAATGAGATATTGTGCTTGTTTGTTTAAAAGCGCCATGAATACAATAGTAGATGCGTGCTTGTATAAAGACCGAGTTAAGTTTAGTTTAAATTTAGCGTCAGCTAAAAAGTTTTCAAATTGCCGCATACGCAACTTCCGGATGATGACGTCACACTTGTTGACAAAGATCGATCGCATTTTATCCTCACGTTTGTGCATAACTTGACGGAATCAGGTGCGCGTCACTCGTCTATTGAGGTAAGATATCATTATTGCTTTAAGACTCAGAAATAATGTTTCATTGCGTGTAATGTAACTTTCTGTGGTGCGTTAACACGAGAGCTAGTTCGCTAAAACTTAGCTTTTTTAATTATAATGTAACTCACACACGTATTTTGTTTGTTATTTTGAAGGACGAAAATATATTTATATTCCAATAAAAAGTTTGCTATATTGGTGGGTCATGGTAGGCGATTTATTTTATTAATATTCAAGATTCTTAGCTACGGCACCTTCAACACATTCAACGCTTGTTAACCATACAACAGCACGAACGTTTAATCGGCGTGTTAAATAACAGATGCGGTGAACTCTGAGCCGCTGAAGCATCTGAACACCACGCGATAACAAAATATAAAGTGCAACTTACTTTCAAAACAAAGTGAAACAGTACAATATAAAATACTATCGAAAATATACACTTGAATAAAGTTATAAAACAATGCTTCAAGTTTCACACAAAAACTTAAATAGCTGCTTCGACACAACATTCATTTACACACAGCAATATAAACAATAATATAAACGTATTGTTTAGGCTCACCTAGGAGTGATAAGCGAGTGTATTCAGTAAAATTGCAGGAGCGTTGGCACACTTTACAGCTTAATGTGGACAAAACTGAAACTCTGGTGATTGCTCCTGATGATAAGATTCCATGGTTGAGTCAGTACTTGGGTGACTTAGGTCAGTCTGTCAAACTGAGCCTGAGAAACCTGGGTGTTGTATTTGATAAAGACATGTCTCTTGTTCAACACTGCAGAAAACTGACCAGAAACTGTTTCCTTCAACTGAGAAAAATCTCTAAACTTAGGAAAATGTTGTCACAACATGATCTGGAGCTTGTAATCCATGCGTTTGTTTCTTCTCGTCTGGACTATTGTAACGGTTTGTTTTCATGTCTTAACAAGAAGGAGCTGTCTCGTCTGCAGTTGATTCAGAACTCTGCAGCGAGAATTCTGACCCGCTCAAGTAGGAGAACTCACATTTCTCCGATCCTTAAAACTCTTCACTGGCTTCCAGTTTCTTTCAGGATCAACTTTAAAATTCTGGTTCTTACTTTCAGAGCTATTCATGGTCAGGCTCCTCCTTACATCACTGATCTGATCCAGCCTTACACCCCAGCTCGGTCTCTGAGGTCTGTGGATCAGAATCTACTGATGGTTCCACGCACACGGCTCAGGACCAGAGGAGAGAAATCTTTTCAGGCTGTTGCTCCTAAGCTTTGGAACAATCTTCCTCTCTCTTTGCGCTTGATGGAGTCTACTGACTCCTTTAAGAAACATCTTAAGACGTTTCTATTTGTTCAGGCTTTTCCTTGAATTTCTCGAACTTGTTGTTCTCGGTGTTGTCTTGATCTTTGAAGTATGTACTGTTTTGAGTATTGTTTTTGATTGTTAAAGCGCTTTGTGACCCTGGTCTCGAAAAGCGCTATATAAATAAATATTACTTACTTACTTACTTACTTACACGTGTCTCAGTCTCTGAGCCGCTGAAGCATCTGAACACCACGCGTCTCATCCGTGGAACGCAGGTAAAAAACAATGGCCGTCTTAAAGCGACAGTGTCTTGATGCGATACATGCATTGAAAAGTAATAAAACATAAAACACGAAAATAACAACTGGGTTTAATTATATACTTCCAGTGAAAATAATTGAAACATAAAACGACAAATAAACGGCTGGGTTACATTACTAAAAACTAAAGCCTGACAGAGGGGGAGTGGCGCGGGAATGAACTACCGTACTTACTGGCGCGCGCATGTACAGACAGCATATACATCTGTTGTTTTGAGCGAGCACCATAAACCGAATATACACAATAATCCATAGTGGTATTGGTTACAAGTGTCTACACGTGGTGTTCACTGCGCAGGTTAACTGTACCGCATTACAAGTAATAGAATGTAACTTAATGTTGGTGAACCACATAGCAATTCATCTACATTAGAAGTCTAAAAAGCGAATGGTAGTACAGTCACGGTGAATACAATTGTATAAATCGTTTAATTCATTTAAATATAAGTCAGCAGATGGAGAGACTTACCACAGTCTTTACCAATGGAAACATGGCGGTGGTCCATGAGGTCCAATTACTCTAGAAACTTCTGGATCATTTGAAATGGGCGGAGCATATTAAGATATTAACACTGAATATTGTTAAATTGACCCTTGACAGTGTTCATTCACTTTTTACACTGAATAAATAACACCTGGGTTTTAACTCTGGATATTGACAACAGCACTGCAGGGGGAGGAGCCACGTTTTACACCTGTTGTTGTTGTGTTACATCTGGAAGAGTTAAACCAGTCTATGAAATAGTTAAAATACATTAACACTTCCTTTTTGACACTTGGAAATTTACTGTGCACGAACGCACACATTAAACAAATGCGCACACCCACATAAAACAAACGCGCACGCACACATAAAACACACGCATGCGTACACGGACATGCACTGACAAACGCACACACACACGGTGACATGCACACATAAAACACACGCACGCACGCACACATAAAACAAACGCGGACGCACACATCAAAGAAACGCGCACGCACACCTAAAACACACGCATGCACACACAGACATGCACTGACACACGCCCACACACACGGTGACATGCACACATAAACACACGCACGCACGCACACATAAAAACAAACGCGGACGCACACAAAACAAACGCGCACGCACACATTAAACACACGCATGCACACACAGACATGCACTGACACACGCACACACACACGGTGACATGCACACATAAAACACACACACGCACGCACACGCAGACACACACTGACACATGCGCACACACACCAGTGACATGCACACAAACGCATAACTACACATCACAAACAAACCTATATATATATTTTTTAATCTGCGCTGTTGTGAAAGTGTGTTTCCCCTCTGGGGATGAATAAAGCTTTTCTATTCTATTCTATTCTAAAAAAAATCCGCGTTTGTTTTATGTGTTCGTGCGTGCGTGTGTTTTATGTTTGCATGTCACCGTGTGTGTGTGCGTTTGTCAGTGCATGTCTATGTATGCATGCGTGTGTTTTATGTGTGCGTGCGCGTTTGTTTTGTGTGCGTCCGCGTTTGTTTTATGTGTGCATGTCACCGTGTGTGTGTGCGTGTGTCAGTGCATGTCTGTGTGTGCATCCGTGTGTTTTGTGTGCGCGCGCGCGCATTTGTTTTATGTGTGCATGCGCGCATTTGTTTTATGTGTGCATGCGCGCATTTGTTTTATGTGTGCGTGCGCGCATTTGTTTCATGTGACATGCACACATAAAACACACGCACGCACGCACACATAAAACAAACGCGGACGCACACAAAACACACGCATGCACACACAGACATGCACTGACACACGCACACACACGGTGACATGCACACATAAAACACACACACGCATGCACACACAGACATGCACTGACACACGCACACACACGGTGACATGCACACATAAAACACACACACGCACGCACACGCAGACACACACTGACACATGCGCACACACACCAATGACATGCACACAAACGCATAACTACAGATCACAAACAAACCTATAAAATCCGCGTTTGTTTTATGTGTGCGTGCGTGCGTGTGTTTTATGTTTGCATGTCACCGTGTGTGTGTGCGTTTGTCAGTGCATGTGTGTGTATGCATGCGTGTGTTTTATGTGTGCGTGCGCGTTTGTTTTATGTGGGTGTGCGCATTTGTTTTATGTGTGCATGCGCGCATTTGTTTTATGTGTGCGTGCGCGCATTTGTTTCATGTGACATGCACACATAAAACACACGCACGCACGCACACATAAAACAAACGCGGACGCACACAAAACACACGCATGCACACACAGACATGCACTGACAAACGCACACACACACGGTGACATGCACACATAAAACACACGCACGCACGCACACATAAAACAAACGCGGACGCACACATCAAAGAAACGCGCACGCACACCTAAAACACACGCATGCACACACAGACATGCACTGACACACGCCCACACACACGGTGACATGCACACATAAACACACGCACGCACGCACACATAAAAAACAAACGCGGACGCACACAAAACAAACGCGCACGCACACATTAAACACACGCATGCACACACAGACATGCACTGACACACGCACACACACACGGTGACATGCACACATAAAACACACACACGCACGCACACGCAGACACACACTGACACATGCGCACACACACCAGTGACATGCACACAAACGCATAACTACACATCACAAACAAACCTATATATATATTTTTTAATCTGCGCTGTTGTGAAAGTGTGTTTCCCCTCTGGGGATGAATAAAGCTTTTCTATTCTATTCTATTCTAAAAAAAATCCGCGTTTGTTTTATGTGTTCGTGCGTGCGTGTGTTTTATGTTTGCATGTCACCGTGTGTGTGTGCGTTTGTCAGTGCATGTCTATGTATGCATGCGTGTGTTTTATGTGTGCGTGCGCGTTTGTTTTGTGTGCGTCCGCGTTTGTTTTATGTGTGCATGTCACCGTGTGTGTGTGCGTGTGTCAGTGCATGTCTGTGTGTGCATCCGTGTGTTTTGTGTGCGCGCGCGCGCATTTGTTTTATGTGTGCATGCGCGCATTTGTTTTATGTGTGCATGCGCGCATTTGTTTTATGTGTGCGTGCGCGCATTTGTTTCATGTGACATGCACACATAAAACACACGCACGCACGCACGCACACATAAAACAAACGCGGACGCACACAAAACACACGCATGCACACACAGACATGCACTGACACACGCACACACACGGTGACATGCACACATAAAACACACACACGCATGCACACACAGACATGCACTGACACACGCACACACACGGTGACATGCACACATAAAACACACACACGCACGCACACGCAGACACACACTGACACATGCGCACACACACCAATGACATGCACACAAACGCATAACTACAGATCACAAACAAACCTATAAAATCCGCGTTTGTTTTATGTGTGCGTGCGTGCGTGTGTTTTATGTTTGCATGTCACCGTGTGTGTGTGCGTTTGTCAGTGCATGTGTGTGTATGCATGCGTGTGTTTTATGTGTGCGTGCGCGTTTGTTTTATGTGGGTGTGCGCATTTGTTTAATGTGTGCGTGCGTGTGTTGTGTGCGTGTGCATTTGTTTTATCTGTGCGCGCGCATTTGTTTTGTGTGCTCTTGCGCATTTGTTTTGTGTGCGCGTGCGCATTTCTTTAATATGTGCGTGCGCGCATTTGTTTTATGTGTGCATGCGCGCATTTGCTTTATGTGTGCATGCGCGCATTTGTTTTATGTGTGCATGCGCGCATTTGTTTTATGTGTGCATGCGCGCATTTGTTTTATGTGTGCGTGCGCGCATTTGTTTCATGTGACATGCACACATAAAACACACGCACGCACGCACACATAAAACAAACGCGGACGCACACAAAACACACGCATGCACACACAGACATGCACTGACACACGCACACACACGGTGCCATGCACACATAAAACACACACACGCACGCACACGCAGACACACACTGACACATGCGCACACACACCAATGACATGCACACAAACGCATAACTACACATCACAAACAAACCTATAAAACCCGCGTTTGTTTTATGTGTGCGTGCGTGCGTGTGTTTTATGTTTGCATGTCACCGTGTGTGTGTGCGTTTGTCAGTGCATGTCTGTGTATGCATGCGTGTGTTTTATGTGTGCGTGCGCGTTTGTTTTATGTGGGTGTGCGCATTTGTTTAATGTGTGCGTGCGTGTGTTGTGTGCGTGTGCATTTGTTTTATCTGTGCGCGCGCATTTGTTTTGTGTGCTCTTGCGCATTTGTTTTGTGTGCGCGTGCGCATTTCTTTAATATGTGCGTGCGCGCATTTGTTTTATGTGTGCGTGCGCGCATTTGTTTTATGTGACGTGCGCGCATTTGTGTTATGTGTGCATGCGCGCATTTGCTTTATGTGTGCATGCGCGCATTTGTTTTATGTGTGCATGCGCGCATTTGTTTTATGTGTGCGTGCGCGCATTTGTTTCATGTGACATGCACACATAAAACACACGCACGCACGCACACATAAAACAAACGCGGACGCACACAAAACACACGCATTATGTGTGCGTGCGTGCGTGTGTTTTATGTTTGCATGTCACCGTGTGTGTGTGCGTTTGTCAGTGCATGTCTGTGTATGCATGCGTGTGTTTTATGTGTGCGTGCGCGTTTGTTTAATGTGGGTGTGCGCATTTGTTTAATGTGTGCGTGCGTGTGTTGTGTGTTGACACGCGCAAGCATTGACGCACATTGTTTTGTGTGCGTCCGCGTTTGTTTTATGTGTGCATGTCACCGTGTGTGTGCGTGTGTCAGTGCATGTCTGTGTGTGCATCCGTGTGTTTTGTGTGCGCGCGCGCGCATTTGTTTTATGTGTGCATGCGCGCATTTGTTTTATGTGTGCATGCGCGCATTTGTTTTATGTGTGCGTGCGCGCATTTGTTTCATGTGACATGCACACATAAAACACACGCACACATAAAACAAACGCGGACGCACACAAAACACACGCATGCACACACAGACATGCACTGACACACGCACACACACGGTGACATGCACACATAAAACACACACACGCATGCACACACAGACATGCACTGACACACGCACACACACGGTGACATGCACACATAAAACACACACACGCACGCACACGCAGACACACACTGACACATGCGCACACACACCAATGACATGCACACAAACGCATAACTACAGATCACAAACAAACCTATAAAATCCGCGTTTGTTTTATGTGTGCGTGCGTGCGTGTGTTTTATGTTTGCATGTCACCGTGTGTGTGTGCGTTTGTCAGTGCATGTGTGTGTATGCATGCGTGTGTTTTATGTGTGCGTGCGCGTTTGTTTTATGTGGGTGTGCGCATTTGTTTAATGTGTGCGTGCGTGTGTTGTGTCCGTGTGCATTTGTTTTATCTGTGCGCGCGCATTTGTTTTGTGTGCTCTTGCGCATTTGTTTTGTGTGCGCGTGCGCATTTCTTTAATATGTGCGTGCGCGCATTTGTTTTATGTGTGCGTGCGCGCATTTGTTTTATGTGACGTGCGCGCATTTGTTTTATGTGTGCATGCGCGCATTTGCTTTATGTGTGCATGCGCGCATTTGTTTTATGTGTGCATGCGCGCATTTGTTTTATGTGTGCATGCGCGCATTTGTTTTATGTGTGCGTGCGCGCATTTGTTTCATGTGACATGCACACATAAAACACACGCACGCACGCACACATAAAACAAACGCGGACGCACACAAAACACACGCATGCACACACAGACATGCACTGACACACGCACACACACGGTGACATGCACACATAAAACACACACACGCACGCACACGCAGACACACACTGACACATGCGCACACACACCAATGACATGCACACAAACGCATAACTACACATCACAAACAAACCTATAAAACCCGCGTTTGTTTTATGTGTGCGTGCGTGCGTGTGTTTTATGTTTGCATGTCACCGTGTGTGTGTGCGTTTGTCAGTGCATGTCTGTGTATGCATGCGTGTGTTTTATGTGTGCGTGCGCGTTTGTTTTATGTGGGTGTGCGCATTTGTTTAATGTGTGCGTGCGTGTGTTGTGTGCGTGTGCATTTGTTTTATCTGTGCGCGCGCATTTGTTTTGTGTGCTCTTGCGCATTTGTTTTGTGTGCGCGTGCGCATTTCTTTAATATGTGCGTGCGCGCATTTGTTTTATGTGTGCGTGCGCGCATTTGTTTTATGTGACGTGCGCGCATTTGTTTTATGTGTGCATGCGCGCATTTGCTTTATGTGTGCATGCGCGCATTTGCTTTATGTGTGCATGCGCGCATTTGTTTTATGTGTGCATGCGCGCATTTGTTTTATGTGTGCGTGCGCGCATTTGTTTCATGTGACATGCACACATAAAACACACGCACGCACGCACACATAAAACAAACGCGGACGCACACAAAACACACGCATGCACACACAGACATGCACTGACACACGCACACACACGGTGACATGCACACATAAAACACACACACGCACACACACGCACGCACACGCAGACACACACTGACACATGCGCACACACACCAATGACATGCACACAAACGCATAACTACACATCACAAACAAACCTATAAAATCCGCGTTTGTTTTATGTGTGCGTGCGTGCGTGTGTTTTATGTTTGCATGTCACCGTGTGTGTGTGCGTTTGTCAGTGCATGTCTGTGTATGCATGCGTGTGTTTTATGTGTGCGTGCGCGTTTGTTTAATGTGGGTGTGCGCATTTGTTTAATGTGTGCGTGCGTGTGTCGTGTGTTGACACGCGCAAGCATTGACGCACATTGACACACGCGCAAGCATTGACGCACATTGACACGCGGGCAAGCATTGACGCACATTGACACTCGCGCGCATATTGACGCACGCACACGCATTGACACGCACGGGCGCATTGACGCACATTGACACGCACGCGCGCATTGACGCACATTGACACGCGCGCAAGCATTGACGCACATTGACACGCGCGCAAGCATATTGACACACGCACACGCATTGACACGCACGCAAGCATTGACGCACATTGACACGCGCGCAAGCATTGACGCACATTGACACACGCGCGCATTGACACACATTGACACGCACATGACAATGGACGTGAGGTTCTGGTCTGCAGCCCACATCTGTGTATCGGATAGTCTGTCAAACATAAAAATGTAAACGGTTAGACTTTTATGATGCAATATACGAGGAACTAACTAAACATATACTGTACACACCTCCATGATGATTGCCTTTCTCAAGTGGCTTTGTATGTGCTGTTGGGTTTTGTCCATCTGTGCTGGTCTGAATTTGGTGACCTCACAAAAAGGGCAGTGAAAGAACAAGCAACACTGACGGCTGTGGAGTGAAGTACATCCTCAAACCTGGCTGATGTTTAACTGATCAGCCATTTATGAGATTAATGAAAGCTTTGACAGAAACTGTTTTCTATATCACAGACTAAGCTACACACACAGGCAAATGAAAACAGCCAGAAATATGTTATGTTCACTGAACACATCATTTATGAACACATTTTTCATGTTGTATAAAACTCAAACATTCTATTGAATGACTGAACAATCTACTTTAATATCCTCGTGTCCAATTAGTTCATATTCAACGTCTGCTATCTCTGGTCTGTTTATCTGGATTCTTGTCACGGGGGCAGCAGCTTCAGCAGAGAGGTCCATACTTTCTTCTCCCCAGTTACATCGTCCAGCTCTTTCTGGAGGACCCCCCTGTGTTTCCAGCCCAGTGGAGGAACATGCTTCTTCAGTGTGTTCTGGGTCTTCCCCGGGTTCTACCATCAGTGGAACATGTTCCACTTCATCGGACTTATTCTCAGATGAATAAATTGATCTAAGACAAGAAAAAAATAAGTCAGTTTAGATTAAAAAAAAAGCTCAAACTAATTGAAATTCTCACGGATGCTCCGTTGAATCCATACATTCATTCATTCCCACTGCCACCTCCTAATAAGAAATAATGATCGTTTCTCTGATGCACAAATACTGCAGTGCTGAAGATATTAAACCAAAATTGACATTCATTTTAATTGTACAAGTGATGACATTTGCAAAATTAATCAACATTACATTTAAACATTAAATCACTTTGATAAATGACTAAAAAACATTCTTACATACCTTCCTTCTTCTCTTGAACTCTTTTCCATCTGGTTAAGGAGAAAAATAATTCAAGGAAATGACTCCAGATAAACACAAATCAATATAATAATGTGATTTTTATGAATGCATTTGTTTTTTACCTCTTTTTCTTTTTTTATACCAATAAACTACAGAACATGTGATCAGTAGAACGATCACAGCAACAATAATTCCAGCCACTTCTCCTGGTGTCAAACCTTCTCGACATACAGAGTCAGAAGAAATAGTTCCTTCTCGTAGATATGTTGAACATCTACAAAGACAAGTGGAGACAGTTTAGAAGAAAACATCTGGAGCAAACATTTGTGAAGCTTCACTCACTGTTTGTGATCCTGACATGACGTGAACGTTCCATTTGAAAATGTTCCTTCACTGCAGGTTCCACACTCAGTGTCTGTGGAGGACGTTCCTGTGAAGAACATTGTGTGTGTCTTATAGTTTCTGCACTCTTGCATTTCACATGTTGGATGTGAAACTCGCCTGCTCTGATGATGAACTGTCCTGGTTCACATGTGGAGTGTTGCTGTGCTGCCACACATGTGTCCACTGAGCCGTCCACACAGAAAAAACCCTCCAGAGGTTCACACTTGGTGTTTGCTGTGAAGGTACAGGATCTGATCTCTCTCAGTCCTGTTGGTCAATAACAAATTCTACATCACATCTACATACTGACCAACTCATCATTCTAGTGAAGAACAAACTTTACCTTCAGTACAGACGAGACACTTGAAACCATGTTTCTCTCGGTTCAATTTGTCCATGTAAGTTCCATCATCACAGACAGTGCAGGACGGAGATGGAAATTCTGTGCAATGAACATTGACTCTGAATCCTGTGAGAGAAATAAATAAATGACACATTTGAGTGACGTTTTACATCAAGACTCCTGACAGTTACTCTTATAAGAAAAAAGGTCAACATTTAAAATAGGCAGAATACATTTGATAGAATCAACATACAAGTGTCATGCTTATGTTCTTTTGTTTTATTTTGAAGGTGGTTTTCCGTTTTCATGTGTCCTGTGTTTTGAGTGACAGACGCTGGCAGGTGCGCGGCTGGGGATGATGGAGTGGCGGGTTCTTCCCATTGATAAGGAGCGTCTCTACCCGGAAGAACTCGCCAGAGTATTGCGTTTCCAGACCAGGTTGGCTGTCCTTTCGATCTCGCTCCTCGCCTTTGAATCACAACTGGATAATCCTTTGGATACTCCTGACGTTGTCAGCACTTTTATTTACTCAAGTGAGTCCTTTTGTCTTTTTGTTTTAGTTGCTGTTGGGACCCCGATCTCCAGAAGTGCCCTGCCTTCGCCCCGAGTGCCTGTTTTGTTTTTTTGTTCCTATTACGGACCGCTCTGGATCTATATAAGACTTTTTTTTCTGAATTTTTCCTCCGTGGATTATTTAGAAGATAGCTGGGAAGGGCGACAGGTCTTGATACCTTCACTTAAACTTAGCGTTACATTTACCGATGTCAATAAAATGAAAAGAGACTTTAATAAACCACAACATGTACCTGTGCTCCTTCCAGCTGGACACTCAACATCCTTATCCTTCAACAGTGGACACTGTGACGTCACTCCTTCAACATCCTTATCCTTGAGAGAAAAGATCATTTAATATCAGATGATTTTTGAGAATCTATCAGTGATAGTTTCGTAGATTCTTCCGCGTCTGACCGTTATAAACCTCCTTGTAGGTGGACAACGCATGCGCAAATGCGTGGTTGATTTCCAACCTCGTGTACTGTACTGACACTAATAGAATGTTTTTCCATCATATTTGTCCATCATGATGAGTGCCATGGATCATACATGAACACACATGTTTAATGATAAATATTTGTTACCAGAGAACAATTGTTTCAACTGTAATGAAGCATACATGTTTGATATTTACCAATTAGTGTTAAATATTAGCTATATTGATGTTTGAGATAAAATGGGGACCCTTGAAATAAAAAGAAAGACCCACACTGTTAAGTCTTTCTGTAGGTTTGTTTATTGGACATAATAAATCGTTTTAGCAACACTAGAGGGCAGCAGAGAGTACAAGTTGCTTTGCGTGCAGGTGGAGAGACAGGACGAGCTAATGAGATCACCTGTGCAGGTGAAGCTTCTGTCTACAGAGCATGACTACAGCCAAGGTAATGTTAAACTCTTCTGTTAAATTGTTCTCATTTGGAGAGAATATCTAAGGATTATGGACATAAACTTGCAGTGTGACTGCAGTTCACACTTTTAATGATGTCGTCGTTGTAAATCTAAAACGTCCCGAGAAAGTAGAATTCTAGTGTTTCTGATCCCATCATGCAGGGAATAGCAGGTTTGATATAAATGTACATGAATTGATTCATTAAAGATATTATTACATTTGTCTCTTTTAACATTAAGACTTCATCACAAAGTATCATTTCTGGAGATGATTTGACTTCAATGTTGACAACAGTTTATACTGAGTGGATCTAGTATAACACTGACAGACCCGGCTGCAGAAAAACATTTAAGGGGGGGCATTACATTTTTTCAGGGGGGCAAACTTTTCAACCTAAAAACGTATTGGCTTCAGGCTGAACAATGGCTCTGGGACGACTCGCACAGTGCAGAGAAATAATTCTCCCATTACTAAAAAGTGACGGTTGATCCCAAAATCTAAAAAAACAACTAACAACCAACAACAAAGTTTAGTGCTGTGTCCATGTATTAAACTAAAGCACCACAGCTTCACTTCTACTAAAACATAAGCACTGAAGTCAACCTGAACACTGGATTGAACATCAAATAAGTTTTCATCTCATTGAACAAAATCATGGTAGGTGTGATGTGTGATCTGTTTGATACTTGATGAAGCCCAGTTGCTGCACATTGGCGCACGCATTGACGCACATTCTTCTTCTGAGAGTTGTAACACAGCGTCTCTTAACTGTTGAGCATGGTCCCGTCGTCTCGCACCAACGTCCATCTCCTCACTTTCGCTCTTCACTTTCCCGTACATACCGGGGACGTTCGTTAGCAAAGTTCGTTGCTAATAACCGTTAGCTTCGCCTCAGGAGCAGGTCCGAAAAAGTCGCTTCTGACACCAATGTAACGTTTGGTCCTCCACACATGACCAGACGGTTGTCTTGCACAGATATTGTTTCTTTGTTCGCTGTACTCACAGAGAGGTTATTGTTTCGGCCACAACCAACGCCGCTCGTTCTTCACACCACTAGTTGAACGCGAAATCTCTCTAACAACAACTGCGCATGCGCACAGACTCACCTTCTTAAAGTGCCCGCAACATTAATGAACAGAACAAACAGGATCGTTACAATATATATACAGTATATACACACACACACACACACGTCTATACACATACACACATATACATATACACACACACGTCTATACACATACACACATATATATACACACACGTCTATACACATACACACATATACACACATATATATACACACACGTCTATACACATACACACACACACGTCTATACACATACACACATATACACACATATATATACACACACACGTCTATACACATACACACATATATAAACACACACACGTATATATATATACACACACACACACACACACACACGTCTATACACATACACACATATACACACACGTCTATACACATACACACATATATATACACACACGTCTATACACACACATATATACACACACACACGTCTATACACATACACACATATATATACACACACGTCTATACACATACACACACATATATACACACACACGTCTATACACATACACACATATATGTACACACATATAAACACACGTCTATACGCATTGACACACCCGCACGCATTGACGCACATTGACACACACACACGTATTGACGCACATTGACGCACATTGACACACACGTATTGACGCACATTGACACGCGCGCACGCATTGACACGCACGGGTCACCCAGTATTATACAGAGCACCCCCCGACGTCGGATTCAAACGACCCGGGTTACATTTGACGCGTCGCCCATCTCTTCGTTGCCTTGGTAACGTGACGTGTCGCTGTTTCATTTGGCTACCGTAATTCTACAACTATGAAGCTCATTTGAAATGTTTAATGTCAACAGTGTGATTCTAATCCTGATTGTGCTTAACGACCTCAAACCACTTTAAGGAGGTACAGAGTGAATATAAATCGGTAAAAATGCTTAATTTTAATTTTTTGGAGCTTGGATTGTTTACGCATCGCGGAAGTCAAGAAGCTCTCGCGGATTAAAACATGCTTAAAAGGTCCTGTAAAAGTGACTATATTGTATATTTTTAGGTGTTTCAACTCCATAATGTTGACATTGTTTTATGAATGAGTAAAATAAAGTCTGTGCTATTTCGCTTGATCCTCTTTATAATCCGGTGCGCTTTTCTATGAAAATAGAAGCTTTCATTGAGATTGCGTTTATGGACATATGTTTTCTTTTTATTTAGCTGCGATTATGAGCGTCTACGTGACGTTTGTCAACATTAATCGCGAGTCTGCAGGGGTGACGTCACACATGCTAATCAACTGATCCTGCAGCGGTGACGTCACACCACAGGAATACAATGAGATATTGTGCTTGTTTGTTTAAAAGCGCCATGAATACAATAGTAGATGCGTGCTTGTATAAAGACCGAGTTAAGTTTAGTTTAAATTTAGCGTCAGCTAAAAAGTTTTCAAATTGCCGCATACGCAACTTCCGGATGATGACGTCACACTTGTTGACAAAGATCGATCGCATTTTATCCTCACGTTTGTGCATAACTTGACGGAATCAGGTGCGCGTCACTCGTCTATTGAGGTAAGATATCATTATTGCTTTAAGACTCAGAAATAATGTTTCATTGCGTGTAATGTAACTTTCTGTGGTGCGTTAACACGAGAGCTAGTTCGCTAAAACTTAGCTTTTTTAATTATAATGTAACTCACACACGTATTTTGTTTGTTATTTTGAAGGACGAAAATATATTTATATTCCAATAAAAAGTTTGCTATATTGGTGGGTCATGGTAGGCGATTTATTTTATTAATATTCAAGATTCTTAGCTACGGCACCTTCAACACATTCAACGCTTGTTAACCATACAACAGCACGAACGTTTAATCGGCGTGTTAAATAACAGATGCGGTGAACTCTGAGCCGCTGAAGCATCTGAACACCACGCGATAACAAAATATAAAGTGCAACTTAGTTTCAAAACAAAGTGAAACAGTACAATATAAAATACTATCGAAAATATACACTTGAATAAAGTTATAAAACAATGCTTCAAGTTTCACACAAAAACTTAAATAGCTGCTTCGACACAACATTCATTTACACACAGCAATATAAACAATAATATAAACGTATTGTTTAGGCTCACCTAGGAGTGATAAGCGAGTGTATTCAGTAAAATTGCAGGAGCGTTGGCACACTTTACAGCTTAATGTGGACAAAACTGAAACTCTGGTGATTGCTCCTGATGATAAGATTCCATGGTTGAGTCAGTACTTGGGTGACTTAGGTCAGTCTGTCAAACTGAGCCTGAGAAACCTGGGTGTTGTATTTGATAAAGACATGTCTCTTGTTCAACACTGCAGAAAACTGACCAGAAACTGTTTCCTTCAACTGAGAAAAATCTCTAAACTTAGGAAAATGTTGTCACAACATGATCTGGAGCTTGTAATCCATGCGTTTGTTTCTTCTCGTCTGGACTATTGTAACGGTTTGTTTTCATGTCTTAACAAGAAGGAGCTGTCTCGTCTGCAGTTGATTCAGAACTCTGCAGCGAGAATTCTGACCCGCTCAAGTAGGAGAACTCACATTTCTCCGATCCTTAAAACTCTTCACTGGCTTCCAGTTTCTTTCAGGATCAACTTTAAAATTCTGGTTCTTACTTTCAGAGCTATTCATGGTCAGGCTCCTCCTTACATCACTGATCTGATCCAGCCTTACACCCCAGCTCGGTCTCTGAGGTCTGTGGATCAGAATCTACTGATGGTTCCACGCACACGGCTCAGGACCAGAGGAGAGAAATCTTTTCAGGCTGTTGCTCCTAAGCTTTGGAACAATCTTCCTCTCTCTTTGCGCTTGATGGAGTCTACTGACTCCTTTAAGAAACATCTTAAGACGTTTCTATTTGTTCAGGCTTTTCCTTGAATTTCTCGAACTTGTTGTTCTCGGTGTTGTCTTGATCTTTGAAGTATGTACTGTTTTGAGTATTGTTTTTGATTGTTAAAGCGCTTTGTGACCCTGGTCTCGAAAAGCGCTATATAAATAAATATTACTTACTTACTTACTTACTTACACGTGTCTCAGTCTCTGAGCCGCTGAAGCATCTGAACACCACGCGTCTCATCCGTGGAACGCAGGTAAAAAACAATGGCCGTCTTAAAGCGACAGTGTCTTGATGCGATACATGCATTGAAAAGTAATAAAACATAAAACACGAAAATAACAACTGGGTTTAATTATATACTTCCAGTGAAAATAATTGAAACATAAAACGACAAATAAACGGCTGGGTTACATTACTAAAAACTAAAGCCTGACAGAGGGGGAGTGGCGCGGGAATGAACTACCGTACTTACTGGCGCGCGCATGTACAGACAGCATATACATCTGTTGTTTTGAGCGAGCACCATAAACCGAATATACACAATAATCCATAGTGGTATTGGTTACAAGTGTCTACACGTGGTGTTCACTGCGCAGGTTAACTGTACCGCATTACAAGTAATAGAATGTAACTTAATGTTGGTGAACCACATAGCAATTCATCTACATTAGAAGTCTAAAAAGCGAATGGTAGTACAGTCACGGTGAATACAATTGTATAAATCGTTTAATTCATTTAAATATAAGTCAGCAGATGGAGAGACTTACCACAGTCTTTACCAATGGAAACATGGCGGTGGTCCATGAGGTCCAATTACTCTAGAAACTTCTGGATCATTTGAAATGGGCGGAGCATATTAAGATATTAACACTGAATATTGTTAAATTGACCCTTGACAGTGTTCATTCACTTTTTACACTGAATAAATAACACCTGGGTTTTAACTCTGGATATTGACAACAGCACTGCAGGGGGAGGAGCCACGTTTTACACCTGTTGTTGTTGTGTTACATCTGGAAGAGTTAAACCAGTCTATGAAATAGTTAAAATACATTAACACTTCCTTTTTGACACTTGGAAATTTACTGTGCACGAACGCACACATTAAACAAATGCGCACACCCACATAAAACAAACGCGCACGCACACATAAAACACACGCATGCGTACACGGACATGCACTGACAAACGCACACACACACGGTGACATGCACACATAAAACACACGCACGCACGCACACATAAAACAAACGCGGACGCACACATCAAAGAAACGCGCACGCACACCTAAAACACACGCATGCACACACAGACATGCACTGACACACGCCCACACACACGGTGACATGCACACATAAACACACGCACGCACGCACACATAAAACAAACGCGGACGCACACAAAACAAACGCGCACGCACACATTAAACACACGCATGCACACACAGACATGCACTGACACACGCATACACACACGGTGACATGCACACATAAAACACACACACGCACGCACACGCAGACACACACTGACACATGCGCACACACACCAGTGACATGCACACAAACGCATAACTACACATCACAAACAAACCTATATATATTTTTTTTAATCTGCGCTGTTGTGAAAGTGTGTTTCCCCTCTGGGGATGAATAAAGCTTTTCTATTCTATTCTATTCTAAAAAAAATCCGCGTTTGTTTTATGTGTTCGTGCGTGCGTGTGTTTTATGTTTGCATGTCACCGTGTGTGTGTGCGTTTGTCAGTGCATGTCTATGTATGCATGCGTGTGTTTTATGTGTGCGTGCGCGTTTGTTTTGTGTGCGTCCGCGTTTGTTTTATGTGTGCATGTCACCGTGTGTGTGTGCGTGTGTCAGTGCATGTCTGTGTGTGCATCCGTGTGTTTTGTGTGCGCGCGCGCGCATTTGTTTTATGTGTGCATGCGCGCATTTGTTTTATGTGTGCATGCGCGCATTTGTTTTATGTGTGCGTGCGCGCATTTGTTTCATGTGACATGCACACATAAAACACACGCACGCACGCACACATAAAACAAACGCGGACGCACACAAAACACACGCATGCACACACAGACATGCACTGACACACGCACACACACGGTGACATGCACACATAAAACACACACACGCATGCACACACAGACATGCACTGACACACGCACACACACGGTGACATGCACACATAAAACACACACACGCACGCACACGCAGACACACACTGACACATGCGCACACACACCAATGACATGCACACAAACGCATAACTACACATCACAAACAAACCTATAAAATCCGCGTTTGTTTTATGTGTGCGTGCGTGCGTGTGTTTTATGTTTGCATGTCACCGTGTGTGTGTGCGTTTGTCAGTGCATGTCTGTGTATGCATGCGTGTGTTTTATGTGTGCGTGCGCGTTTGTTTAATGTGGGTGTGCGCATTTGTTTAATGTGTGCGTGCGTGTGTTGTGTGCGTGTGCATTTGTTTTATCTGTGCGCGCGCATTTGTTTTGTGTGCTCTTGCGCATTTGTTTTGTGTGCGCGTGCGCATTTCTTTAATATGTGCGTGCGCGCATTTGTTTTATGTGTGCGTGCGCGCATTTGTTTTATGTGACGTGCGCGCATTTGTTTTATGTGTGCATGCGCGCATTTGCTTTATGTGTGCATGCGCGCATTTGTTTTATGTGTGCATGCGCGCATTTGTTTTATGTGTGCATGCGCGCATTTGTTTTATGTGTGCGTGCGCGCATTTGTTTCATGTGACATGCACACATAAAACACACGCACGCACGCACACATAAAACAAACGCGGACGCACACAAAACACACGCATGCACACACAGACATGCACTGACACACGCACACACACGGTGACATGCACACATAAAACACACACACGCACGCACACGCAGACACACACTGACACATGCGCACACACACCAATGACATGCACACAAACGCATAACTACACATCACAAACAAACCTATAAAACCCGCGTTTGTTTTATGTGTGCGTGCGTGCGTGTGTTTTATGTTTGCATGTCACCGTGTGTGTGCGTTTGTCAGTGCATGTCTGTGTATGCATGCGTGTGTTTTATGTGTGCGTGCGCGTTTGTTTTATGTGTGCGTGCGTGTGTTGTGTGCGTGTGCATTTGTTTTATCTGTGCGCGCGCATTTGTTTTGTGTGCTCTTGCGCATTTGTTTTGTGTGCGCGTGCGCATTTCTTTAATATGTGCGTGCGCGCATTTGTTTTATGTGTGCGTGCGCGCATTTGTTTTATGTGACGTGCGCGCATTTGTTTTATGTGTGCATGCGCGCATTTGCTTTATGTGTGCATGCGCGCATTTGTTTTATGTGTGCATGCGCGCATTTGTTTTATGTGTGCGTGCGCGCATTTGTTTCATGTGACATGCACACATAAAACACACGCACGCACGCACACATAAAACAAACGCGGACGCACACAAAACACACGCATTATGTGTGCGTGCGTGCGTGTGTTTTATGTTTGCATGTCACCGTGTGTGTGTGCGTTTGTCAGTGCATGTCTGTGTATGCATGCGTGTGTTTTATGTGTGCGTGCGCGTTTGTTTAATGTGGGTGTGCGCATTTGTTTAATGTGTGCGTGCGTGTGTTGTGTGTTGACACGCGCAAGCATTGACGCACATTGTTTTGTGTGCGTCCGCGTTTGTTTTATGTGTGCATGTCACCGTGTGTGTGTGCGTGTGTCAGTGCATGTCTGTGTGTGCATCCGTGTGTTTTGTGTGCGCGCGCGCGCATTTGTTTTATGTGTGCATGCGCGCATTTGTTTTATGTGTGCGTGCGCGCATTTGTTTCATGTGACATGCACACATAAAACACACGCACGCACGCACACATAAAACAAACGCGGACGCACACAAAACACACGCATGCACACACAGACATGCACTGACACACGCACACACACGGTGACATGCACACATAAAACACACACACGCATGCACACACAGACATGCACTGACACACGCACACACACGGTGACATGCACACATAAAACACACACACGCACGCACACGCAGACACACACTGACACATGCGCACACACACCAATGACATGCACACAAACGCATAACTACAGATCACAAACAAACCTATAAAATCCGCGTTTGTTTTATGTGTGCGTGCGTGCGTGTGTTTTATGTTTGCATGTCACCGTGTGTGTGTGCGTTTGTCAGTGCATGTCTGTGTATGCATGCGTGTGTTTTATGTGTGCGTGCGCGTTTGTTTTATGTGGGTGTGCGCATTTGTTTAATGTGTGCGTGCGTGTGTTGTGTGCGTGTGCATTTGTTTTATCTGTGCGCGCGCATTTGTTTTGTGTGCTCTTGCGCATTTGTTTTGTGTGCGCGTGCGCATTTCTTTAATATGTGCGTGCGCGCATTTGTTTTATGTGTGCGTGCGCGCATTTGTTTTATGTGACTTGCGCGCATTTGTTTTATGTGTGCATGCGCGCATTTGCTTTATGTGTGCATGCGCGCATTTGTTTTATGTGTGCATGCGCGCATTTGTTTTATGTGTGCATGCGCGCATTTGTTTTATGTGTGCGTGCGCGCATTTGTTTTATGTGTGCGTGCGCGCATTTGTTTCATGTGACATGCACACATAAAACACACGCACGCACGCACACATAAAACAAACGCGGACGCACACAAAACACACGCATGCACACACAGACATGCACTGACACACGCACACACACGGTGACATGCACACATAAAACACACACACGCACGCACACGCAGACACACACTGACACATGCGCACACACACCAATGACATGCACACAAACGCATAACTACACATCACAAACAAACCTATAAAACCCGCGTTTGTTTTATGTGTGCGTGCGTGCGTGTGTTTTATGTTTGCATGTCACCGTGTGTGTGTGCGTTTGTCAGTGCATGTCTGTGTATGCATGCGTGTGTTTAATGTGTGCGTGCGCGTTTGTTTAATGTGGGTGTGCGCATTTGTTTAATGTGTGCGTGCGTGTGTTGTGTGTTGACACGCGCAAGCATTGACGCACATTGACACACGCGCAAGCATTGACGCACATTGACACGCGCGCAAGCATTGACGCACATTGACACTCGCGCGCATATTGACGCACGAACACGCATTGACACGCACGGGCGCATTGACGCACATTGACACGCACGCGCGCATTGACGCACATTGACACGCGCGCAAGCATTGACGCACATTGACACGCGCGCAAGCATATTGACACACGCACACGCATTGACACCACGCAAGCATTGACGCACATTGACACGCGCGCAAGCATTGACGCACATTGACACACGCGCGCATTGACACACATTGACACGCACATGACAATGGACGTGAGGTTCTGGTCTGCAGCCCACATCTGTGTATCGGATAGTCTGTCAAACATAAAAATGTAAACGGTTAGACTTTTATGATGCAATATACGAGGAACTAACTAAACATATACTGTACACACCTCCATGATGATTGCCTTTCTCAAGTGGCTTTGTATGTGCTGTTGGGTTTTGTCCATCTGTGCTGGTCTGAATTTGGTGACCTCACAAAAAGGGCAGTGAAAGAACAAGCAACACTGACGGCTGTGGAGTGAAGTACATCCTCAAACCTGGCTGATGTTTAACTGATCAGCCATTTATGAGATTAATGAAAGCTTTGACAGAAACTGTTTTCTATATCACAGACTAAGCTACACACACAGGCAAATGAAAACAGCCAGAAATATGTTATGTTCACTGAACACATCATTTATGAACACATTTTTCATGTTGTATAAAACTCAAACATTCTATTGAATGACTGAACAATCTACTTTAATATCCTCGTGTCCAATTAGTTCATATTCAACGTCTGCTATCTCTGGTCTGTTTATCTGGATTCTTGTCACGGGGGCAGCAGCTTCAGCAGAGAGGTCCATACTTTCTTCTCCCCAGTTACATCGTCCAGCTCTTTCTGGAGGACCCCCCTGTGTTTCCAGCCCAGTGGAGGAACATGCTTCTTCAGTGTGTTCTGGGTCTTCCCCGGGTTCTACCATCAGTGGAACATGTTCCACTTCATCGGACTTATTCTCAGATGAATAAATTGATCTAAGACAAGAAAAAAATAAGTCAGTTTAGATTAAAAAAAAAGCTCAAACTAATTGAAATTCTCACGGATGCTCCGTTGAATCCATACATTCATTCATTCCCACTGCCACCTCCTAATAAGAAATAATGATCGTTTCTCTGATGCACAAATACTGCAGTGCTGAAGATATTAAACCAAAATTGACATTCATTTTAATTGTACAAGTGATGACATTTGCAAAATTAATCAACATTACATTTAAACATTAAATCACTTTGATAAATGACTAAAAAACATTCTTACATACCTTCCTTCTTCTCTTGAACTCTTTTCCATCTGGTTAAGGAGAAAAATAATTCAAGGAAATGACTCCAGATAAACACAAATCAATATAATAATGTGATTTTTATGAATGCATTTGTTTTTTACCTCTTTTTCTTTTTTTATACCAATAAACTACAGAACATGTGATCAGTAGAACGATCACAGCAACAATAATTCCAGCCACTTCTCCTGGTGTCAAACCTTCTCGACATACAGAGTCAGAAGAAATAGTTCCTTCTCGTAGATATGTTGAACATCTACAAAGACAAGTGGAGACAGTTTAGAAGAAAACATCTGGAGCAAACATTTGTGAAGCTTCACTCACTGTTTGTGATCCTGACATGACGTGAACGTTCCATTTGAAAATGTTCCTTCACTGCAGGTTCCACACTCAGTGTCTGTGGAGGACGTTCCTGTGAAGAACATTGTGTGTGTCTTATAGTTTCTGCACTCTTGCATTTCACATGTTGGATGTGAAACTCGCCTGCTCTGATGATGAACTGTCCTGGTTCACATGTGGAGTGTTGCTGTGCTGCCACACATGTGTCCACTGAGCCGTCCACACAGAAAAAACCCTCCAGAGGTTCACACTTGGTGTTTGCTGTGAAGGTACAGGATCTGATCTCTCTCAGTCCTGTTGGTCAATAACAAATTCTACATCACATCTACATACTGACCAACTCATCATTCTAGTGAAGAACAAACTTTACCTTCAGTACAGACGAGACACTTGAAACCATGTTTCTCTCGGTTCAATTTGTCCATGTAAGTTCCATCATCACAGACAGTGCAGGACGGAGATGGAAATTCTGTGCAATGAACATTGACTCTGAATCCTGTGAGAGAAATAAATAAATGACACATTTGAGTGACGTTTTACATCAAGACTCCTGACAGTTACTCTTATAAGAAAAAAGGTCAACATTTAAAATAGGCAGAATACATTTGATAGAATCAACATACAAGTGTCATGCTTATGTTCTTTTGTTTTATTTTGAAGGTGGTTTTCCGTTTTCATGTGTCCTGTGTTTTGAGTGACAGACGCTGGCAGGTGCGCGGCTGGGGATGATGGAGTGGCGGGTTCTTCCCATTGATAAGGAGCGTCTCTACCCGGAAGAACTCGCCAGAGTATTGCGTTTCCAGACCAGGTTGGCTGTCCTTTCGATCTCGCTCCTCGCCTTTGAATCACAACTGGATAATCCTTTGGATACTCCTGACGTTGTCAGCACTTTTATTTACTCAAGTGAGTCCTTTTGTCTTTTTGTTTTAGTTGCTGTTGGGACCCCGATCTCCAGAAGTGCCCTGCCTTCGCCCCGAGTGCCTGTTTTGTTTTTTTGTTCCTATTACGGACCGCTCTGGATCTATATAAGACTTTTTTTTCTGAATTTTTCCTCCGTGGATTATTTAGAAGATAGCTGGGAAGGGCGACAGGTCTTGATACCTTCACTTAAACTTAGCGTTACATTTACCGATGTCAATAAAATGAAAAGAGACTTTAATAAACCACAACATGTACCTGTGCTCCTTCCAGCTGGACACTCAACATCCTTATCCTTCAACAGTGGACACTGTGACGTCACTCCTTCAACATCCTTATCCTTGAGAGAAAAGATCATTTAATATCAGATGATTTTTGAGAATCTATCAGTGATAGTTTCGTAGATTCTTCCGCGTCTGACCGTTATAAACCTCCTTGTAGGTGGACAACGCATGCGCAAATGCGTGGTTGATTTCCAACCTCGTGTACTGTACTGACACTAATAGAATGTTTTTCCATCATATTTGTCCATCATGATGAGTGCCATGGATCATACATGAACACACATGTTTAATGATAAATATTTGTTACCAGAGAACAATTGTTTCAACTGTAATGAAGCATACATGTTTGATATTTACCAATTAGTGTTAAATATTAGCTATATTGATGTTTGAGATAAAATGGGGACCCTTGAAATAAAAAGAAAGACCCACACTGTTAAGTCTTTCTGTAGGTTTGTTTATTGGACATAATAAATCGTTTTAGCAACACTAGAGGGCAGCAGAGAGTACAAGTTGCTTTGCGTGCAGGTGGAGAGACAGGACGAGCTAATGAGATCACCTGTGCAGGTGAAGCTTCTGTCTACAGAGCATGACTACAGCCAAGGTAATGTTAAACTCTTCTGTTAAATTGTTCTCATTTGGAGAGAATATCTAAGGATTATGGACATAAACTTGCAGTGTGACTGCAGTTCACACTTTTAATGATGTCGTCGTTGTAAATCTAAAACGTCCCGAGAAAGTAGAATTCTAGTGTTTCTGATCCCATCATGCAGGGAATAGCAGGTTTGATATAAATGTACATGAATTGATTCATTAAAGATATTATTACATTTGTCTCTTTTAACATTAAGACTTCATCACAAAGTATCATTTCTGGAGATGATTTGACTTCAATGTTGACAACAGTTTATACTGAGTGGATCTAGTATAACACTGACAGACCCGGCTGCAGAAAAACATTTAAGGGGGGGCATTACATTTTTTCAGGGGGGCAAACTTTTCAACCTAAAAACGTATTGGCTTCAGGCTGAACAATGGCTCTGGGACGACTCGCACAGTGCAGAGAAATAATTCTCCCATTACTAAAAAGTGACGGTTGATCCCAAAATCTAAAAAAACAACTAACAACCAACAACAAAGTTTAGTGCTGTGTCCATGTATTAAACTAAAGCACCACAGCTTCACTTCTACTAAAACATAAGCACTGAAGTCAACCTGAACACTGGATTGAACATCAAATAAGTTTTCATCTCATTGAACAAAATCATGGTAGGTGTGATGTGTGATCTGTTTGATACTTGATGAAGCCCAGTTGCTGCACATTGGCGCACGCATTGACGCACATTCTTCTTCTGAGAGTTGTAACACAGCGTCTCTTAACTGTTGAGCATGGTCCCGTCGTCTCGCACCAACGTCCATCTCCTCACTTTCGCTCTTCACTTTCCCGTACATACCGGGGACGTTCGTTAGCAAAGTTCGTTGCTAATAACCGTTAGCTTCGCCTCAGGAGCAGGTCCGAAAAAGTCGCTTCTGACACCAATGTAACGTTTGGTCCTCCACACATGACCAGACGGTTGTCTTGCACAGATATTGTTTCTTTGTTCGCTGTACTCACAGAGAGGTTATTGTTTCGGCCACAACCAACGCCGCTCGTTCTTCACACCACTAGTTGAACGCGAAATCTCTCTAACAACAACTGCGCATGCGCACAGACTCACCTTCTTAAAGTGCCCGCAACATTAATGAACAGAACAAACAGGATCGTTACAATATATATACAGTATATACACACACACACACACACACACACACACACACGTCTATACACATACACACATATACATATACACACACACGTCTATACACATACACACATATATATACACACACGTCTATACACATACACACATATACACACATATATATACACACACGTCTATACAGATACACACATATACACACACACACGTCTATACACATACACACATATACACACATATATATACACACACACGTCTATACACATACACACATATATAAACACACACACGTATATATATATACACACACACACACACACACGCACGTCTATACACATACACACATATACACACACGTCTATACACATACACACATATATATACACACACGTCTATACACACACATATATACACACACACACGTCTATACACATACACACATATATATACACACACACGTCTATACACATACACACACATATATACACACACACGTCTATACACATACACACATATATGTACACACATATAAACACACGTCTATACGCATTGACACACCCGCACGCATTGACGCACATTGACACACACACACGTATTGACGCACATTGACGCACATTGACACACACGTATTGACGCACATTGACACGCGCGCACGCATTGACACGCACGGGTCACCCAGTATTATACAGAGCACCCCCCGACGTCGGATTCAAACGACCCGGGTTACATTTGACGCGTCGCCCATCTCTTCGTTGCCTTGGTAACGTGACGTGTCGCTGTTTCATTTGGCTACCGTAATTCTACAACTATGAAGCTCATTTGAAATGTTTAATGTCAACAGTGTGATTCTAATCCTGATTGTGCTTAACGACCTCAAACCACTTTAAGGAGGTACAGAGTGAATATAAATCGGTAAAAATGCTTAATTTTAATTTTTTGGAGCTTGGATTGTTTACGCATCGCGGAAGTCAAGAAGCTCTCGCGGATTAAAACATGCTTAAAAGGTCCTGTAAAAGTGACTATATTGTATATTTTTAGGTGTTTCAACTCCATAATGTTGACATTGTTTTATGAATGAGTAAAATAAAGTCTGTGCTATTTCGCTTGATCCTCTTTATAATCCGGTGCGCTTTTCTATGAAAATAGAAGCTTTCATTGAGATTGCGTTTATGGACATATGTTTTCTTTTTATTTAGCTGCGATTATGAGCGTCTACGTGACGTTTGTCAACATTAATCACGAGTCTGCAGGGGTGACGTCACACATGCTAATCAACTGATCCTGCAGCGGTGACGTCACACCACAGGAATACAATGAGATATTGTGCTTGTTTGTTTAAAAGCGCCATGAATACAATAGTAGATGCGTGCTTGTATAAAGACCGAGTTAAGTTTAGTTTAAATTTAGCGTCAGCTAAAAAGTTTTCAAATTGCCGCATACGCAACTTCCGGATGATGACGTCACACTTGTTGACAAAGATCGATCGCATTTTATCCTCACGTTTGTGCATAACTTGACGGAATCAGGTGCGCGTCACTCGTCTATTGAGGTAAGATATCATTATTGCTTTAAGACTCAGAAATAATGTTTCATTGCGTGTAATGTAACTTTCTGTGGTGCGTTAACACGAGAGCTAGTTCGCTAAAACTTAGCTTTTTTAATTATAATGTAACTCACACACGTATTTTGTTTGTTATTTTGAAGGACGAAAATATATTTATATTCCAATAAAAAGTTTGCTATATTGGTGGGTCATGGTAGGCGATTTATTTTATTAATATTCAAGATTCTTAGCTACGGCACCTTCAACACATTCAACGCTTGTTAACCATACAACAGCACGAACGTTTAATCGGCGTGTTAAATAACAGATGCGGTGAACTCTGAGCCGCTGAAGCATCTGAACACCACGCGATAACAAAATATAAAGTGCAACTTAGTTTCAAAACAAAGTGAAACAGTACAATATAAAATACTATCGAAAATATACACTTGAATAAAGTTATAAAACAATGCTTCAAGTTTCACACAAAAACTTAAATAGCTGCTTCGACACAACATTCATTTACACACAGCAATATAAACAATAATATAAACGTATTGTTTAGGCTCACCTAGGAGTGATAAGCGAGTGTATTCAGTAAAATTGCAGGAGCGTTGGCACACTTTACAGCTTAATGTGGACAAAACTGAAACTCTGGTGATTGCTCCTGATGATAAGATTCCATGGTTGAGTCAGTACTTGGGTGACTTAGGTCAGTCTGTCAAACTGAGCCTGAGAAACCTGGGTGTTGTATTTGATAAAGACATGTCTCTTGTTCAACACTGCAGAAAACTGACCAGAAACTGTTTCCTTCAACTGAGAAAAATCTCTAAACTTAGGAAAATGTTGTCACAACATGATCTGGAGCTTGTAATCCATGCGTTTGTTTCTTCTCGTCTGGACTATTGTAACGGTTTGTTTTCATGTCTTAACAAGAAGGAGCTGTCTCGTCTGCAGTTGATTCAGAACTCTGCAGCGAGAATTCTGACCCGCTCAAGTAGGAGAACTCACATTTCTCCGATCCTTAAAACTCTTCACTGGCTTCCAGTTTCTTTCAGGATCAACTTTAAAATTCTGGTTCTTACTTTCAGAGCTATTCATGGTCAGGCTCCTCCTTACATCACTGATCTGATCCAGCCTTACACCCCAGCTCGGTCTCTGAGGTCTGTGGATCAGAATCTACTGATGGTTCCACGCACACGGCTCAGGACCAGAGGAGAGAAATCTTTTCAGGCTGTTGCTCCTAAGCTTTGGAACAATCTTCCTCTCTCTTTGCGCTTGATGGAGTCTACTGACTCCTTTAAGAAACATCTTAAGACGTTTCTATTTGTTCAGGCTTTTCCTTGAATTTCTCGAACTTGTTGTTCTCGGTGTTGTCTTGATCTTTGAAGTATGTACTGTTTTGAGTATTGTTTTTGATTGTTAAAGCGCTTTGTGACCCTGGTCTCGAAAAGCGCTATATAAATAAATATTACTTACTTACTTACTTACTTACACGTGTCTCAGTCTCTGAGCCGCTGAAGCATCTGAACACCACGCGTCTCATCCGTGGAACGCAGGTAAAAAACAATGGCCGTCTTAAAGCGACAGTGTCTTGATGCGATACATGCATTGAAAAGTAATAAAACATAAAACACGAAAATAACAACTGGGTTTAATTATATACTTCCAGTGAAAATAATTGAAACATAAAACGACAAATAAACGGCTGGGTTACATTACTAAAAACTAAAGCCTGACAGAGGGGGAGTGGCGCGGGAATGAACTACCGTACTTACTGGCGCGCGCATGTACAGACAGCATATACATCTGTTGTTTTGAGCGAGCACCATAAACCGAATATACACAATAATCCATAGTGGTATTGGTTACAAGTGTCTACACGTGGTGTTCACTGCGCAGGTTAACTGTACCGCATTACAAGTAATAGAATGTAACTTAATGTTGGTGAACCACATAGCAATTCATCTACATTAGAAGTCTAAAAAGCGAATGGTAGTACAGTCACGGTGAATACAATTGTATAAATCGTTTAATTCATTTAAATATAAGTCAGCAGATGGAGAGACTTACCACAGTCTTTACCAATGGAAACATGGCGGTGGTCCATGAGGTCCAATTACTCTAGAAACTTCTGGATCATTTGAAATGGGCGGAGCATATTAAGATATTAACACTGAATATTGTTAAATTGACCCTTGACAGTGTTCATTCACTTTTTACACTGAATAAATAACACCTGGGTTTTAACTCTGGATATTGACAACAGCACTGCAGGGGGAGGAGCCACGTTTTACACCTGTTGTTGTTGTGTTACATCTGGAAGAGTTAAACCAGTCTATGAAATAGTTAAAATACATTAACACTTCCTTTTTGACACTTGGAAATTTACTGTGCACGAACGCACACATTAAACAAATGCGCACACCCGCATAAAACAAACGCGCACGCACACATAAAACACACGCATGCGTACACGGACATGCACTGACAAACGCACACACACACGGTGACATGCACACATAAAACACACGCACGCACGCACACATAAAACAAACGCGGACGCACACATCAAAGAAACGCGCACGCACACCTAAAACACACGCATGCACACACAGACATGCACTGACACACGCCCACACACACGGTGACATGCACACATAAACACACGCACGCACGCACACATAAAACAAACGCGGACGCACACAAAACAAACGCGCACGCACACATTAAACACACGCATGCACACACAGACATGCACTGACACACGCATACACACACGGTGACATGCACACATAAAACACACACACGCACGCACACGCAGACACACACTGACACATGCGCACACACACCAGTGACATGCACACAAACGCATAACTACACATCACAAACAAACCTATATATATTTTTTTTAATCTGCGCTGTTGTGAAAGTGTGTTTCCCCTCTGGGGATGAATAAAGCTTTTCTATTCTATTCTATTCTAAAAAAAAATCCGCGTTTGTTTTATGTGTTCGTGCGTGCGTGTGTTTTATGTTTGCATGTCACCGTGTGTGTGTGCGTTTGTCAGTGCATGTCTATGTATGCATGCGTGTGTTTTATGTGTGCGTGCGCGTTTGTTTTGTGTGCGTCCGCGTTTGTTTTATGTGTGCATGTCACCGTGTGTGTGTGCGTGTGTCAGTGCATGTCTGTGTGTGCATCCGTGTGTTTTGTGTGCGCGCGCGCGCATTTGTTTTATGTGTGCATGCGCGCATTTGTTTTATGTGTGCATGCGCGCATTTGTTTTATGTGTGCGTGCGCGCATTTGTTTCATGTGACATGCACACATAAAACACACGCACGCACGCACACATAAAACAAACGCGGACGCACACAAAACACACGCATGCACACACAGACATGCACTGACACACGCACACACACGGTGACATGCACACATAAAACACACACGCACACGCAGACACACACTGACACATGCGCACACACACCAATGACATGCACACAAACGCATAACTACAGATCACAAACAAACCTATAAAATCCGCGTTTGTTTTATGTGTGCGTGCGTGCGTGTGTTTTATGTTTGCATGTCACCGTGTGTGTGTGCGTTTGTCAGTGCATGTCTGTGTATGCATGCGTGTGTTTTATGTGTGCGTGCGCGTTTGTTTAATGTGGGTGTGCGCATTTGTTTAATGTGTGCGTGCGTGTGTTGTGTGCGTGTGCATTTGTTTTATCTGTGCGCGCGCATTTGTTTTGTGTGCTCTTGCGCATTTGTTTTGTGTGCGCGTGCGCATTTCTTTAATATGTGCGTGCGCGCATTTGTTTTATGTGTGCGTGCGCGCATTTGTTTTATGTGACGTGCGCGCATTTGTTTTATGTGTGCATGCGCGCATTTGCTTTATGTGTGCATGCGCGCATTTGTTTTATGTGTGCATGTGCGCATTTGTTTTATGTGTGCATGCGCGCATTTGTTTTATGTGTGCGTGCGCGCATTTGTTTCATGTGACATGCACACATAAAACACACGCACGCACGCACACATAAAACAAACGCGGACGCACACAAAACACACGCATGCACACACAGACATGCACTGACACACGCACACACACGGTGACATGCACACATAAAACACACACACGCACGCACACGCAGACACACACTGACACATGCGCACACACACCAATGACATGCACACAAACGCATAACTACACATCACAAACAAACCTATAAAACCCGCGTTTGTTTTATGTGTGCGTGCGTGCGTGTGTTTTATGTTTGCATGTCACCGTGTGTGTGTGCGTTTGTCAGTGCATGTCTGTGTATGCATGCGTGTGTTTTATGTGTGCGTGCGCGTTTGTTTTATGTGGATGTGCGCATTTGTTTAATGTGTGCGTGCGTGTGTTGTGTGCGTGTGCATTTGTTTTATCTGTGCGCGCGCATTTGTTTTGTGTGCTCTTGCGCATTTGTTTTGTGTGCGCGTGCGCATTTCTTTAATATGTGCGTGCGCGCATTTGTTTTATGTGTGCGTGCGCGCATTTGTTTTATGTGACGTGCGCGCATTTGCTTTATGTGTGCATGCGCGCATTTGTTTTATGTGTGCATGCGCGCATTTGTTTTATGTGTGCGTGCGCGCATTTGTTTCATGTGACATGCACACATAAAACACACGCACGCACGCACACATAAAACAAACGCGGACGCACACAAAACACACGCATTATGTGTGCGTGCGTGCGTGTGTTTTATGTTTGCATGTCACCGTGTGTGTGTGCGTTTGTCAGTGCATGTCTGTGTATGCATGCGTGTGTTTTATGTGTGCGTGCGCGTTTGTTTAATGTGGGTGTGCGCATTTGTTTAATGTGTGCGTGCGTGTGTTGTGTGTTGACACGCGCAAGCATTGACGCACATTGTTTTGTGTGCGTCCGCGTTTGTTTTATGTGTGCATGTCACCGTGTGTGTGTGCGTGTGTCAGTGCATGTCTGTGTGTGCATCCGTGTGTTTTGTGTGCGCGCGCGCGCATTTGTTTTATGTGTGCATGCGCGCATTTGTTTTATGTGTGCGTGCGCGCATTTGTTTCATGTGACATGCACACATAAAACACACGCACGCACGCACACATAAAACAAACGCGGACGCACACAAAACACACGCATGCACACACAGACATGCACTGACACACGCACACACACGGTGACATGCACACATAAAACACACACACGCATGCACACACAGACATGCACTGACACACGCACACACACGGTGACATGCACACATAAAACACACACACGCACGCACACGCAGACACACACTGACACATGCGCACACACACCAATGACATGCACACAAACGCATAACTACAGATCACAAACAAACCTATAAAATCCGCGTTTGTTTTATGTGTGCGTGCGTGCGTGTGTTTTATGTTTGCATGTCACCGTGTGTGTGTGCGTTTGTCAGTGCATGTCTGTGTATGCATGCGTGTGTTTTATGTGTGCGTGCGCGTTTGTTTAATGTGGGTGTGCGCATTTGTTTAATGTGTGCGTGCGTGTGTTGTGTGCGTGTGCATTTGTTTTATCTGTGCGCGCGCATTTGTTTTGTGTGCTCTTGCGCATTTGTTTTGTGTGCGCGTGCGCATTTCTTTAATATGTGCGTGCGCGCATTTGTTTTATGTGTGCGTGCGCGCATTTGTTTTATGTGACGTGCGCGCATTTGTTTTATGTGTGCATGCGCGCATTTGCTTTATGTGTGCATGCGCGCATTTGTTTTATGTGTGCATGCGCGCATTTGTTTTATGTGTGCATGCGCGCATTTGTTTTATGTGTGCGTGCGCGCATTTGTTTCATGTGACATGCACACATAAAACACACGCACGCACGCACACATAAAACAAACGCGGACGCACACAAAACACACGCATGCACACACAGACATGCACTGACACACGCACACACACGGTGACATGCACACATAAAACACACACACGCACGCACACGCAGACACACACTGACACATGCGCACACACACCAATGACATGCACACAAACGCATAACTACACATCACAAACAAACCTATAAAACCCGCGTTTGTTTTATGTGTGCATGCGTGCGTGTGTTTTATGTTTGCATGTCACCGTGTGTGTGTGCGTTTGTCAGTGCATGTCTGTGTATGCATGCGTGTGTTTTATGTGTGCGTGCGCGTTTGTTTTATGTGGGTGTGCGCATTTGTTTAATGTGTGCGTGCGTGTGTTGTGTGCGTGTGCATTTGTTTTATCTGTGCGCGCGCATTTGTTTTGTGTGCTCTTGCGCATTTGTTTTGTGTGCGCGTGCGCATTTCTTTAATATGTGCGTGCGCGCATTTGTTTTATGTGTGCGTGCGCGCATTTGTTTTATGTGACGTGCGCGCATTTGTTTTATGTGTGCATGCGCGCATTTGCTTTATGTGTGCATGCGCGCATTTGTTTTATGTGTGCATGCGCGCATTTGTTTTATGTGTGCATGCGCGCATTTGTTTTATGTGTGCGTGCGCGCATTTGTTTCATGTGACATGCACACATAAAACACACGCACGCACGCACACACACATAAAACAAACGCGGACGCACACAAAACACACGCATGCACACACAGACATGCACTGACACACGCACACACACGGTGACATGCACACATAAAACACACACACGCACGCACACGCAGACACACACTGACACATGCGCACACACACCAATGACATGCACACAAACGCATAACTACACATCACAAACAAACCTATAAAATCCGCGTTTGTTTTATGTGTGCGTGCGTGCGTGTGTTTTATGTTTGCATGTCACCGTGTGTGTGTGCGTTTGTCAGTGCATGTCTGTGTATGCATGCGTGTGTTTTATGTGTGCGTGCGCGTTTGTTTAATGTGGGTGTGCGCATTTGTTTAATGTGTGCGTGCGTGTGTTGTGTGTTGACACGCGCAAGCATTGACGCACATTGACACACGCGCAAGCATTGACGCACATTGACACGCGCGCAAGCATTGACGCACATTGACACTCGCGCGCATATTGACGCACGAACACGCATTGACACGCACGGGCGCATTGACGCACATTGACACGCACGCGCGCATTGACGCACATTGACACGCGCGCAAGCATTGACGCACATTGACACGCGCGCAAGCATATTGACACCACGCAAGCATTGACGCACATTGACACGCGCGCAAGCATTGACGCACATTGACACACGCGCGCATTGACACACATTGACACGCACATGACAATGGACGTGAGGTTCTGGTCTGCAGCCCACATCTGTGTATCGGATAGTCTGTCAAACATAAAAATGTAAACGGTTAGACTTTTATGATGCAATATACGAGGAACTAACTAAACATATACTGTACACACCTCCATGATGATTGCCTTTCTCAAGTGGCTTTGTATGTGCTGTTGGGTTTTGTCCATCTGTGCTGGTCTGAATTTGGTGACCTCACAAAAAGGGCAGTGAAAGAACAAGCAACACTGACGGCTGTGGAGTGAAGTACATCCTCAAACCTGGCTGATGTTTAACTGATCAGCCATTTATGAGATTAATGAAAGCTTTGACAGAAACTGTTTTCTATATCACAGACTAAGCTACACACACAGGCAAATGAAAACAGCCAGAAATATGTTATGTTCACTGAACACATCATTTATGAACACATTTTTCATGTTGTATAAAACTCAAACATTCTATTGAATGACTGAACAATCTACTTTAATATCCTCGTGTCCAATTAGTTCATATTCAACGTCTGCTATCTCTGGTCTGTTTATCTGGATTCTTGTCACGGGGGCAGCAGCTTCAGCAGAGAGGTCCATACTTTCTTCTCCCCAGTTACATCGTCCAGCTCTTTCTGGAGGACCCCCCTGTGTTTCCAGCCCAGTGGAGGAACATGCTTCTTCAGTGTGTTCTGGGTCTTCCCCGGGTTCTACCATCAGTGGAACATGTTCCACTTCATCGGACTTATTCTCAGATGAATAAATTGATCTAAGACAAGAAAAAAATAAGTCAGTTTAGATTAAAAAAAAAGCTCAAACTAATTGAAATTCTCACGGATGCTCCGTTGAATCCATACATTCATTCATTCCCACTGCCACCTCCTAATAAGAAATAATGATCGTTTCTCTGATGCACAAATACTGCAGTGCTGAAGATATTAAACCAAAATTGACATTCATTTTAATTGTACAAGTGATGACATTTGCAAAATTAATCAACATTACATTTAAACATTAAATCACTTTGATAAATGACTAAAAAACATTCTTACATACCTTCCTTCTTCTCTTGAACTCTTTTCCATCTGGTTAAGGAGAAAAATAATTCAAGGAAATGACTCCAGATAAACACAAATCAATATAATAATGTGATTTTTATGAATGCATTTGTTTTTTACCTCTTTTTCTTTTTTTATACCAATAAACTACAGAACATGTGATCAGTAGAACGATCACAGCAACAATAATTCCAGCCACTTCTCCTGGTGTCAAACCTTCTCGACATACAGAGTCAGAAGAAATAGTTCCTTCTCGTAGATATGTTGAACATCTACAAAGACAAGTGGAGACAGTTTAGAAGAAAACATCTGGAGCAAACATTTGTGAAGCTTCACTCACTGTTTGTGATCCTGACATGACGTGAACGTTCCATTTGAAAATGTTCCTTCACTGCAGGTTCCACACTCAGTGTCTGTGGAGGACGTTCCTGTGAAGAACATTGTGTGTGTCTTATAGTTTCTGCACTCTTGCATTTCACATGTTGGATGTGAAACTCGCCTGCTCTGATGATGAACTGTCCTGGTTCACATGTGGAGTGTTGCTGTGCTGCCACACATGTGTCCACTGAGCCGTCCACACAGAAAAAACCCTCCAGAGGTTCACACTTGGTGTTTGCTGTGAAGGTACAGGATCTGATCTCTCTCAGTCCTGTTGGTCAATAACAAATTCTACATCACATCTACATACTGACCAACTCATCATTCTAGTGAAGAACAAACTTTACCTTCAGTACAGACGAGACACTTGAAACCATGTTTCTCTCGGTTCAATTTGTCCATGTAAGTTCCATCATCACAGACAGTGCAGGACGGAGATGGAAATTCTGTGCAATGAACATTGACTCTGAATCCTGTGAGAGAAATAAATAAATGACACATTTGAGTGACGTTTTACATCAAGACTCCTGACAGTTACTCTTATAAGAAAAAAGGTCAACATTTAAAATAGGCAGAATACATTTGATAGAATCAACATACAAGTGTCATGCTTATGTTCTTTTGTTTTATTTTGAAGGTGGTTTTCCGTTTTCATGTGTCCTGTGTTTTGAGTGACAGACGCTGGCAGGTGCGCGGCTGGGGATGATGGAGTGGCGGGTTCTTCCCATTGATAAGGAGCGTCTCTACCCGGAAGAACTCGCCAGAGTATTGCGTTTCCAGACCAGGTTGGCTGTCCTTTCGATCTCGCTCCTCGCCTTTGAATCACAACTGGATAATCCTTTGGATACTCCTGATGTTGTCAGCACTTTTATTTACTCAAGTGAGTCCTTTTGTCTTTTTGTTTTAGTTGCTGTTGGGACCCCGATCTCCAGAAGTGCCCTGCCTTCGCCCCGAGTGCCTGTTTTGTTTTTTTGTTCCTATTACGGACCGCTCTGGATCTATATAAGACTTTTTTTTCTGAATTTTTCCTCCGTGGATTATTTAGAAGATAGCTGGGAAGGGCGACAGGTCTTGATACCTTCACTTAAACTTAGCGTTACATTTACCGATGTCAATAAAATGAAAAGAGACTTTAATAAACCACAACATGTACCTGTGCTCCTTCCAGCTGGACACTCAACATCCTTATCCTTCAACAGTGGACACTGTGACGTCACTCCTTCAACATCCTTATCCTTGAGAGAAAAGATCATTTAATATCAGATGATTTTTGAGAATCTATCAGTGATAGTTTCGTAGATTCTTCCGCGTCTGACCGTTATAAACCTCCTTGTAGGTGGACAACGCATGCGCAAATGCGTGGTTGATTTCCAACCTCGTGTACTGTACTGACACTAATAGAATGTTTTTCCATCATATTTGTCCATCATGATGAGTGCCATGGATCATACATGAACACACATGTTTAATGATAAATATTTGTTACCAGAGAACAATTGTTTCAACTGTAATGAAGCATACATGTTTGATATTTACCAATTAGTGTTAAATATTAGCTATATTGATGTTTGAGATAAAATGGGGACCCTTGAAATAAAAAGAAAGACCCACACTGTTAAGTCTTTCTGTAGGTTTGTTTATTGGACATAATAAATCGTTTTAGCAACACTAGAGGGCAGCAGAGAGTACAAGTTGCTTTGCGTGCAGGTGGAGAGACAGGACGAGCTAATGAGATCACCTGTGCAGGTGAAGCTTCTGTCTACAGAGCATGACTACAGCCAAGGTAATGTTAAACTCTTCTGTTAAATTGTTCTCATTTGGAGAGAATATCTAAGGATTATGGACATAAACTTGCAGTGTGACTGCAGTTCACACTTTTAATGATGTCGTCGTTGTAAATCTAAAACGTCCCGAGAAAGTAGAATTCTAGTGTTTCTGATCCCATCATGCAGGGAATAGCAGGTTTGATATAAATGTACATGAATTGATTCATTAAAGATATTATTACATTTGTCTCTTTTAACATTAAGACTTCATCACAAAGTATCATTTCTGGAGATGATTTGACTTCAATTTTGACAACAGTTTATACTGAGTGGATCTAGTATAACACTGACAGACCCGGCTGCAGAAAAACATTTAAGGGGGGGCATTACATTTTTTCAGGGGGGCAAACTTTTCAACCTAAAAACGTATTGGCTTCAGGCTGAACAATGGCTCTGGGACGACTCGCACAGTGCAGAGAAATAATTCTCCCATTACTAAAAAGTGACGGTTGATCCCAAAATCTAAAAAAACAACTAACAACCAACAACAAAGTTTAGTGCTGTGTCCATGTATTAAACTAAAGCACCACAGCTTCACTTCTACTAAAACATAAGCACTGAAGTCAACCTGAACACTGGATTGAACATCAAATAAGTTTTCATCTCATTGAACAAAATCATGGTAGGTGTGATGTGTGATCTGTTTGATACTTGATGAAGCCCAGTTGCTGCACATTGGCGCACGCATTGACGCACATTCTTCTTCTGAGAGTTGTAACACAGCGTCTCTTAACTGTTGAGCATGGTCCCGTCGTCTCGCACCAACGTCCATCTCCTCACTTTCGCTCTTCACTTTCCCGTACATACCGGGGACGTTCGTTAGCAAAGTTCGTTGCTAATAACCGTTAGCTTCGCCTCAGGAGCAGGTCCGAAAAAGTCGCTTCTGACACCAATGTAACGTTTGGTCCTCCACACATGACCAGACGGTTGTCTTGCACAGATATTGTTTCTTTGTTCGCTGTACTCACAGAGAGGTTATTGTTTCGGCCACAACCAACGCCGCTCGTTCTTCACACCACTAGTTGAACGCGAAATCTCTCTAACAACAACTGCGCATGCGCACAGACTCACCTTCTTAAAGTGCCCGCAACATTAATGAACAGAACAAACAGGATCGTTACAATATATATACAGTATATACACACACACACACACACACACACACACGTCTATACACATACACACATATACATATACACACACACGTCTATACACATACACACATATATATACACACACGTCTATACACATACACACATATACACACATATATATACACACACGTCTATACACATACACACATATACACACACACACGTCTATACACATACACACATATATATACACACACATGTCTATACACATACACACATATATAAACACACACACGTATATATATATACACACACACACACACACACACACGTCTATACACATACACACATATACACACACGTCTATACACATACACACATATATATACACACACGTCTATACACACACATATATACACACACACACGTCTATACACATACACACATATATATACACACACACGTCTATACACATACACACACATATATACACACACACGTCTATACACATACACACATATATGTACACACATATAAACACACGTCTATACGCATTGACACACCCGCACGCATTGACGCACATTGACACACACACACGTATTGACGCACATTGACGCACATTGACACACACGTATTGACGCACATTGACACGCGCGCACGCATTGACACGCACGGGTCACCCAGTATTATACAGAGCACCCCCCGACGTCGGATTCAAACGACCCGGGTTACATTTGACGCGTCGCCCATCTCTTCGTTGCCTTGGTAACGTGACGTGTCGCTGTTTCATTTGGCTACCGTAATTCTACAACTATGAAGCTCATTTGAAATGTTTAATGTCAACAGTGTGATTCTAATCCTGATTGTGCTTAACGACCTCAAACCACTTTAAGGAGGTACAGAGTGAATATAAATCGGTAAAAATGCTTAATTTTAATTTTTTGGAGCTTGGATTGTTTACGCATCGCGGAAGTCAAGAAGCTCTCGCGGATTAAAACATGCTTAAAAGGTCCTGTAAAAGTGACTATATTGTATATTTTTAGGTGTTTCAACTCCATAATGTTGACATTGTTTTATGAATGAGTAAAATAAAGTCTGTGCTATTTCGCTTGATCCTCTTTATAATCCGGTGCGCTTTTCTATGAAAATAGAAGCTTTCATTGAGATTGCGTTTATGGACATATGTTTTCTTTTTATTTAGCTGCGATTATGAGCGTCTACGTGACGTTTGTCAACATTAATCGCGAGTCTGCAGGGGTGACGTCACACATGCTAATCAACTGATCCTGCAGCGGTGACGTCACACCACAGGAATACAATGAGATATTGTGCTTGTTTGTTTAAAAGCGCCATGAATACAATAGTAGATGCGTGCTTGTATAAAGACCGAGTTAAGTTTAGTTTAAATTTAGCGTCAGCTAAAAAGTTTTCAAATTGCCGCATACGCAACTTCCGGATGATGACGTCACACTTGTTGACAAAGATCGATCGCATTTTATCCTCACGTTTGTGCATAACTTGACGGAATCAGGTGCGCGTCACTCGTCTATTGAGGTAAGATATCATTATTGCTTTAAGACTCAGAAATAATGTTTCATTGCGTGTAATGTAACTTTCTGTGGTGCGTTAACACGAGAGCTAGTTCGCTAAAACTTAGCTTTTTTAATTATAATGTAACTCACACACGTATTTTGTTTGTTATTTTGAAGGACGAAAATATATTTATATTCCAATAAAAAGTTTGCTATATTGGTGGGTCATGGTAGGCGATTTATTTTATTAATATTCAAGATTCTTAGCTACGGCACCTTCAACACATTCAACGCTTGTTAACCATACAACAGCACGAACGTTTAATCGGCGTGTTAAATAACAGATGCGGTGAACTCTGAGCCGCTGAAGCATCTGAACACCACGCGATAACAAAATATAAAGTGCAACTTAGTTTCAAAACAAAGTGAAACAGTACAATATAAAATACTATCGAAAATATACACTTGAATAAAGTTATAAAACAATGCTTCAAGTTTCACACAAAAACTTAAATAGCTGCTTCGACACAACATTCATTTACACACAGCAATATAAACAATAATATAAACGTATTGTTTAGGCTCACCTAGGAGTGATAAGCGAGTGTATTCAGTAAAATTGCAGGAGCGTTGGCACACTTTACAGCTTAATGTGGACAAAACTGAAACTCTGGTGATTGCTCCTGATGATAAGATTCCATGGTTGAGTCAGTACTTGGGTGACTTAGGTCAGTCTGTCAAACTGAGCCTGAGAAACCTGGGTGTTGTATTTGATAAAGACATGTCTCTTGTTCAACACTGCAGAAAACTGACCAGAAACTGTTTCCTTCAACTGAGAAAAATCTCTAAACTTAGGAAAATGTTGTCACAACATGATCTGGAGCTTGTAATCCATGCGTTTGTTTCTTCTCGTCTGGACTATTGTAACGGTTTGTTTTCATGTCTTAACAAGAAGGAGCTGTCTCGTCTGCAGTTGATTCAGAACTCTGCAGCGAGAATTCTGACCCGCTCAAGTAGGAGAACTCACATTTCTCCGATCCTTAAAACTCTTCACTGGCTTCCAGTTTCTTTCAGGATCAACTTTAAAATTCTGGTTCTTACTTTCAGAGCTATTCATGGTCAGGCTCCTCCTTACATCACTGATCTGATCCAGCCTTACACCCCAGCTCGGTCTCTGAGGTCTGTGGATCAGAATCTACTGATGGTTCCACGCACACGGCTCAGGACCAGAGGAGAGAAATCTTTTCAGGCTGTTGCTCCTAAGCTTTGGAACAATCTTCCTCTCTCTTTGCGCTTGATGGAGTCTACTGACTCCTTTAAGAAACATCTTAAGACGTTTCTATTTGTTCAGGCTTTTCCTTGAATTTCTCGAACTTGTTGTTCTCGGTGTTGTCTTGATCTTTGAAGTATGTACTGTTTTGAGTATTGTTTTTGATTGTTAAAGCGCTTTGTGACCCTGGTCTCGAAAAGCGCTATATAAATAAATATTACTTACTTACTTACTTACTTACACGTGTCTCAGTCTCTGAGCCGCTGAAGCATCTGAACACCACGCGTCTCATCCGTGGAACGCAGGTAAAAAACAATGGCCGTCTTAAAGCGACAGTGTCTTGATGCGATACATGCATTGAAAAGTAATAAAACATAAAACACGAAAATAACAACTGGGTTTAATTATATACTTCCAGTGAAAATAATTGAAACATAAAACGACAAACGGCTGGGTTACATTACTAAAAACTAAAGCCTGACAGAGGGGGAGTGGCGCGGGAATGAACTACCGTACTTACTGGCGCGCGCATGTACAGACAGCATATACATCTGTTGTTTTGAGCGAGCACCATAAACCGAATATACACAATAATCCATAGTGGTATTGGTTACAAGTGTCTACACGTGGTGTTCACTGCGCAGGTTAACTGTACCGCATTACAAGTAATAGAATGTAACTTAATGTTGGTGAACCACATAGCAATTCATCTACATTAGAAGTCTAAAAAGCGAATGGTAGTACAGTCACGGTGAATACAATTGTATAAATCGTTTAATTCATTTAAATATAAGTCAGCAGATGGAGAGACTTACCACAGTCTTTACCAATGGAAACATGGCGGTGGTCCATGAGGTCCAATTACTCTAGAAACTTCTGGATCATTTGAAATGGGCGGAGCATATTAAGATATTAACACTGAATATTGTTAAATTGACCCTTGACAGTGTTCATTCACTTTTTACACTGAATAAATAACACCTGGGTTTTAACTCTGGATATTGACAACAGCACTGCAGGGGGAGGAGCCACGTTTTACACCTGTTGTTGTTGTGTTACATCTGGAAGAGTTAAACCAGTCTATGAAATAGTTAAAATACATTAACACTTCCTTTTTGACACTTGGAAATTTACTGTGCACGAACGCACACATTAAACAAATGCGCACACCCGCATAAAACAAACGCGCACGCACACATAAAACACACGCATGCGTACACGGACATGCACTGACAAACGCACACACACACGGTGACATGCACACATAAAACACACGCACGCACGCACACATAAAACAAACGCGGACGCACACATCAAAGAAACGCGCACGCACACCTAAAACACACGCATGCACACACAGACATGCACTGACACACGCCCACACACACGGTGACATGCACACATAAACACACGCACGCACGCACACATAAAACAAACGCGGACGCACACAAAACAAACGCGCACGCACACATTAAACACACGCATGCACACACAGACATGCACTGACACACGCATACACACACGGTGACATGCACACATAAAACACACACACGCACGCACACGCAGACACACACTGACACATGCGCACACACACCAGTGACATGCACACAAACGCATAACTACACATCACAAACAAACCTATATATATTTTTTTTAATCTGCGCTGTTGTGAAAGTGTGTTTCCCCTCTGGGGATGAATAAAGCTTTTCTATTCTATTCTATTCTAAAAAAAAATCCGCGTTTGTTTTATGTGTTCGTGCGTGCGTGTGTTTTATGTTTGCATGTCACCGTGTGTGTGTGCGTTTGTCAGTGCATGTCTATGTATGCATGCGTGTGTTTTATGTGTGCGTGCGCGTTTGTTTTGTGTGCGTCCGCGTTTGTTTTATGTGTGCATGTCACCGTGTGTGTGTGCGTGTGTCAGTGCATGTCTGTGTGTGCATCCGTGTGTTTTGTGTGCGCGCGCGCGCATTTGTTTTATGTGTGCATGTGCGCATTTGTTTTATGTGTGCATGCGCGCATTTGTTTTATGTGTGCGTGCGCGCATTTGTTTCATGTGACATGCACACATAAAACACACGCACGCACGCACACATAAAACAAACGCGGACGCACACAAAACACACGCATGCACACACAGACATGCACTGACACACGCACACACACGGTGACATGCACACATAAAACACACACACGCACGCACACGCAGACACACACTGACACATGCGCACACACACCAATGACATGCACACAAACGCATAACTACACATCACAAACAAACCTATAAAACCCGCGTTTGTTTTATGTGTGCGTGCGTGCGTGTGTTTTATGTTTGCATGTCACCGTGTGTGTGTGCGTTTGTCAGTGCATGTCTGTGTATGCATGCGTGTGTTTTATGTGTGCGTGCGCGTTTGTTTTATGTGGATGTGCGCATTTGTTTAATGTGTGCGTGCGTGTGTTGTGTGCGTGTGCATTTGTTTTATCTGTGCGCGCGCATTTGTTTTGTGTGCTCTTGCGCATTTGTTTTGTGTGCGCGTGCGCATTTCTTTAATATGTGCGTGCGCGCATTTGTTTTATGTGTGCGTGCGCGCATTTGTTTTATGTGACGTGCGCGCATTTGCTTTATGTGTGCACGCGCGCATTTGTTTTATGTGTGCATGCGCGCATTTGTTTTATGTGTGCGTGCGCGCATTTGTTTCATGTGACATGCACACATAAAACACACGCACGCACGCACACATAAAACAAACGCGGACGCACACAAAACACACGCATTATGTGTGCGTGCGTGCGTGTGTTTTATGTTTGCATGTCACCGTGTGTGTGTGCGTTTGTCAGTGCATGTCTGTGTATGCATGCGTGTGTTTTATGTGTGCGTGCGCGTTTGTTTAATGTGGGTGTGCGCATTTGTTTAATGTGTGCGTGCGTGTGTTGTGTGTTGACACGCGCAAGCATTGACGCACATTGTTTTGTGTGCGTCCGCGTTTGTTTTATGTGTGCATGTCACCGTGTGTGTGTGCGTGTGTCAGTGCATGTCTGTGTGTGCATCCGTGTGTTTTGTGTGCGCGCGCGCGCATTTGTTTTATGTGTGCATGCGCGCATTTGTTTTATGTGTGCGTGCGCGCATTTGTTTCATGTGACATGCACACATAAAACACACGCACGCACGCACACATAAAACAAACGCGGACGCACACAAAACACACGCATGCACACACAGACATGCACTGACACACGCACACACACGGTGACATGCACACATAAAACACACACACGCATGCACACACAGACATGCACTGACACACGCACACACACGGTGACATGCACACATAAAACACACACACGCACGCACACGCAGACACACACTGACACATGCGCACACACACCAATGACATGCACACAAACGCATAACTACAGATCACAAACAAACCTATAAAATCCGCGTTTGTTTTATGTGTGCGTGCGTGCGTGTGTTTTATGTTTGCATGTCACCGTGTGTGTGTGCGTTTGTCAGTGCATGTCTGTGTATGCATGCGTGTGTTTTATGTGTGCGTGCGCGTTTGTTTAATGTGGGTGTGCGCATTTGTTTAATGTGTGCGTGCGTGTGTTGTGTGCGTGTGCATTTGTTTTATCTGTGCGCGCGCATTTGTTTTGTGTGCTCTTGCGCATTTGTTTTGTGTGCGCGTGCGCATTTCTTTAATATGTGCGTGCGCGCATTTGTTTTATGTGTGCGTGCGCGCATTTGTTTTATGTGACGTGCGCGCATTTGTTTTATGTGTGCATGCGCGCATTTGCTTTATGTGTGCATGCGCGCATTTGTTTTATGTGTGCATGCGCGCATTTGTTTTATGTGTGCATGCGCGCATTTGTTTTATGTGTGCGTGCGCGCATTTGTTTCATGTGACATGCACACATAAAACACACGCACGCACGCACACATAAAACAAACGCGGACGCACACAAAACACACGCATGCACACACAGACATGCACTGACACACGCACACACACGGTGACATGCACACATAAAACACACACACGCACGCACACGCAGACACACACTGACACATGCGCACACACACCAATGACATGCACACAAACGCATAACTACACATCACAAACAAACCTATAAAACCCGCGTTTGTTTTATGTGTGCATGCGTGCGTGTGTTTTATGTTTGCATGTCACCGTGTGTGTGTGCGTTTGTCAGTGCATGTCTGTGTATGCATGCGTGTGTTTTATGTGTGCGTGCGCGTTTGTTTTATGTGGGTGTGCGCATTTGTTTAATGTGTGCGTGCGTGTGTTGTGTGCGTGTGCATTTGTTTTATCTGTGCGCGCGCATTTGTTTTGTGTGCTCTTGCGCATTTGTTTTGTGTGCGCGTGCGCATTTCTTTAATATGTGCGTGCGCGCATTTGTTTTATGTGTGCGTGCGCGCATTTGTTTTATGTGACGTGCGCGCATTTGTTTTATGTGTGCATGCGCGCATTTGCTTTATGTGTGCATGCGCGCATTTGTTTTATGTGTGCATGCGCGCATTTGTTTTATGTGTGCATGCGCGCATTTGTTTTATGTGTGCGTGCGCGCATTTGTTTCATGTGACATGCACACATAAAACACACGCACGCACGCACACACACATAAAACAAACGCGGACGCACACAAAACACACGCATGCACACACAGACATGCACTGACACACGCACACACACGGTGACATGCACACATAAAACACACACACGCACGCACACGCAGACACACACTGACACATGCGCACACACACCAATGACATGCACACAAACGCATAACTACACATCACAAACAAACCTATAAAATCCGCGTTTGTTTTATGTGTGCGTGCGTGCGTGTGTTTTATGTTTGCATGTCACCGTGTGTGTGTGCGTTTGTCAGTGCATGTCTGTGTATGCATGCGTGTGTTTTATGTGTGCGTGCGCGTTTGTTTAATGTGGGTGTGCGCATTTGTTTAATGTGTGCGTGCGTGTGTTGTGTGTTGACACGCGCAAGCATTGACGCACATTGACACACGCGCAAGCATTGACGCACATTGACACGCGCGCAAGCATTGACGCACATTGACACTCGCGCGCATATTGACGCACGAACACGCATTGACACGCACGGGCGCATTGACGCACATTGACACGCACGCGCGCATTGACGCACATTGACACGCGCGCAAGCATTGACGCACATTGACACGCGCGCAAGCATATTGACACACGCACACGCATTGACACCACGCAAGCATTGACGCACATTGACACGCGCGCAAGCATTGACGCACATTGACACACGCGCGCATTGACACACATTGACACGCACATGACAATGGACGTGAGGTTCTGGTCTGCAGCCCACATCTGTGTATCGGATAGTCTGTCAAACATAAAAATGTAAACGGTTAGACTTTTATGATGCAATATACGAGGAACTAACTAAACATATACTGTACACACCTCCATGATGATTGCCTTTCTCAAGTGGCTTTGTATGTGCTGTTGGGTTTTGTCCATCTGTGCTGGTCTGAATTTGGTGACCTCACAAAAAGGGCAGTGAAAGAACAAGCAACACTGACGGCTGTGGAGTGAAGTACATCCTCAAACCTGGCTGATGTTTAACTGATCAGCCATTTATGAGATTAATGAAAGCTTTGACAGAAACTGTTTTCTATATCACAGACTAAGCTACACACACAGGCAAATGAAAACAGCCAGAAATATGTTATGTTCACTGAACACATCATTTATGAACACATTTTTCATGTTGTATAAAACTCAAACATTCTATTGAATGACTGAACAATCTACTTTAATATCCTCGTGTCCAATTAGTTCATATTCAACGTCTGCTATCTCTGGTCTGTTTATCTGGATTCTTGTCACGGGGGCAGCAGCTTCAGCAGAGAGGTCCATACTTTCTTCTCCCCAGTTACATCGTCCAGCTCTTTCTGGAGGACCCCCCTGTGTTTCCAGCCCAGTGGAGGAACATGCTTCTTCAGTGTGTTCTGGGTCTTCCCCGGGTTCTACCATCAGTGGAACATGTTCCACTTCATCGGACTTATTCTCAGATGAATAAATTGATCTAAGACAAGAAAAAAATAAGTCAGTTTAGATTAAAAAAAAAGCTCAAACTAATTGAAATTCTCACGGATGCTCCGTTGAATCCATACATTCATTCATTCCCACTGCCACCTCCTAATAAGAAATAATGATCGTTTCTCTGATGCACAAATACTGCAGTGCTGAAGATATTAAACCAAAATTGACATTCATTTTAATTGTACAAGTGATGACATTTGCAAAATTAATCAACATTACATTTAAACATTAAATCACTTTGATAAATGACTAAAAAACATTCTTACATACCTTCCTTCTTCTCTTGAACTCTTTTCCATCTGGTTAAGGAGAAAAATAATTCAAGGAAATGACTCCAGATAAACACAAATCAATATAATAATGTGATTTTTATGAATGCATTTGTTTTTTACCTCTTTTTCTTTTTTTATACCAATAAACTACAGAACATGTGATCAGTAGAACGATCACAGCAACAATAATTCCAGCCACTTCTCCTGGTGTCAAACCTTCTCGACATACAGAGTCAGAAGAAATAGTTCCTTCTCGTAGATATGTTGAACATCTACAAAGACAAGTGGAGACAGTTTAGAAGAAAACATCTGGAGCAAACATTTGTGAAGCTTCACTCACTGTTTGTGATCCTGACATGACGTGAACGTTCCATTTGAAAATGTTCCTTCACTGCAGGTTCCACACTCAGTGTCTGTGGAGGACGTTCCTGTGAAGAACATTGTGTGTGTCTTATAGTTTCTGCACTCTTGCATTTCACATGTTGGATGTGAAACTCGCCTGCTCTGATGATGAACTGTCCTGGTTCACATGTGGAGTGTTGCTGTGCTGCCACACATGTGTCCACTGAGCCGTCCACACAGAAAAAACCCTCCAGAGGTTCACACTTGGTGTTTGCTGTGAAGGTACAGGATCTGATCTCTCTCAGTCCTGTTGGTCAATAACAAATTCTACATCACATCTACATACTGACCAACTCATCATTCTAGTGAAGAACAAACTTTACCTTCAGTACAGACGAGACACTTGAAACCATGTTTCTCTCGGTTCAATTTGTCCATGTAAGTTCCATCATCACAGACAGTGCAGGACGGAGATGGAAATTCTGTGCAATGAACATTGACTCTGAATCCTGTGAGAGAAATAAATAAATGACACATTTGAGTGACGTTTTACATCAAGACTCCTGACAGTTACTCTTATAAGAAAAAAGGTCAACATTTAAAATAGGCAGAATACATTTGATAGAATCAACATACAAGTGTCATGCTTATGTTCTTTTGTTTTATTTTGAAGGTGGTTTTCCGTTTTCATGTGTCCTGTGTTTTGAGTGACAGACGCTGGCAGGTGCGCGGCTGGGGATGATGGAGTGGCGGGTTCTTCCCATTGATAAGGAGCGTCTCTACCCGGAAGAACTCGCCAGAGTATTGCGTTTCCAGACCAGGTTGGCTGTCCTTTCGATCTCGCTCCTCGCCTTTGAATCACAACTGGATAATCCTTTGGATACTCCTGATGTTGTCAGCACTTTTATTTACTCAAGTGAGTCCTTTTGTCTTTTTGTTTTAGTTGCTGTTGGGACCCCGATCTCCAGAAGTGCCCTGCCTTCGCCCCGAGTGCCTGTTTTGTTTTTTTGTTCCTATTACGGACCGCTCTGGATCTATATAAGACTTTTTTTTCTGAATTTTTCCTCCGTGGATTATTTAGAAGATAGCTGGGAAGGGCGACAGGTCTTGATACCTTCACTTAAACTTAGCGTTACATTTACCGATGTCAATAAAATGAAAAGAGACTTTAATAAACCACAACATGTACCTGTGCTCCTTCCAGCTGGACACTCAACATCCTTATCCTTCAACAGTGGACACTGTGACGTCACTCCTTCAACATCCTTATCCTTGAGAGAAAAGATCATTTAATATCAGATGATTTTTGAGAATCTATCAGTGATAGTTTCGTAGATTCTTCCGCGTCTGACCGTTATAAACCTCCTTGTAGGTGGACAACGCATGCGCAAATGCGTGGTTGATTTCCAACCTCGTGTACTGTACTGACACTAATAGAATGTTTTTCCATCATATTTGTCCATCATGATGAGTGCCATGGATCATACATGAACACACATGTTTAATGATAAATATTTGTTACCAGAGAACAATTGTTTCAACTGTAATGAAGCATACATGTTTGATATTTACCAATTAGTGTTAAATATTAGCTATATTGATGTTTGAGATAAAATGGGGACCCTTGAAATAAAAAGAAAGACCCACACTGTTAAGTCTTTCTGTAGGTTTGTTTATTGGACATAATAAATCGTTTTAGCAACACTAGAGGGCAGCAGAGAGTACAAGTTGCTTTGCGTGCAGGTGGAGAGACAGGACGAGCTAATGAGATCACCTGTGCAGGTGAAGCTTCTGTCTACAGAGCATGACTACAGCCAAGGTAATGTTAAACTCTTCTGTTAAATTGTTCTCATTTGGAGAGAATATCTAAGGATTATGGACATAAACTTGCAGTGTGACTGCAGTTCACACTTTTAATGATGTCGTCGTTGTAAATCTAAAACGTCCCGAGAAAGTAGAATTCTAGTGTTTCTGATCCCATCATGCAGGGAATAGCAGGTTTGATATAAATGTACATGAATTGATTCATTAAAGATATTATTACATTTGTCTCTTTTAACATTAAGACTTCATCACAAAGTATCATTTCTGGAGATGATTTGACTTCAATTTTGACAACAGTTTATACTGAGTGGATCTAGTATAACACTGACAGACCCGGCTGCAGAAAAACATTTAAGGGGGGGCATTACATTTTTTCAGGGGGGCAAACTTTTCAACCTAAAAACGTATTGGCTTCAGGCTGAACAATGGCTCTGGGACGACTCGCACAGTGCAGAGAAATAATTCTCCCATTACTAAAAAGTGACGGTTGATCCCAAAATCTAAAAAAACAACTAACAACCAACAACAAAGTTTAGTGCTGTGTCCATGTATTAAACTAAAGCACCACAGCTTCACTTCTACTAAAACATAAGCACTGAAGTCAACCTGAACACTGGATTGAACATCAAATAAGTTTTCATCTCATTGAACAAAATCATGGTAGGTGTGATGTGTGATCTGTTTGATACTTGATGAAGCCCAGTTGCTGCACATTGGCGCACGCATTGACGCACATTCTTCTTCTGAGAGTTGTAACACAGCGTCTCTTAACTGTTGAGCATGGTCCCGTCGTCTCGCACCAACGTCCATCTCCTCACTTTCGCTCTTCACTTTCCCGTACATACCGGGGACGTTCGTTAGCAAAGTTCGTTGCTAATAACCGTTAGCTTCGCCTCAGGAGCAGGTCCGAAAAAGTCGCTTCTGACACCAATGTAACGTTTGGTCCTCCACACATGACCAGACGGTTGTCTTGCACAGATATTGTTTCTTTGTTCGCTGTACTCACAGAGAGGTTATTGTTTCGGCCACAACCAACGCCGCTCGTTCTTCACACCACTAGTTGAACGCGAAATCTCTCTAACAACAACTGCGCATGCGCACAGACTCACCTTCTTAAAGTGCCCGCAACATTAATGAACAGAACAAACAGGATCGTTACAATATATATACAGTATATACACACACACACACACACACACACACACGTCTATACACATACACACATATACATATACACACACACGTCTATACACATACACACATATATATACACACACGTCTATACACATACACACATATACACACATATATATACACACACGTCTATACACATACACACATATACACACACACACGTCTATACACATACACACATATATATACACACACATGTCTATACACATACACACATATATAAACACACACACGTATATATATATACACACACACACACACACACACACGTCTATACACATACACACATATACACACACGTCTATACACATACACACATATATATACACACACGTCTATACACACACATATATACACACACACACGTCTATACACATACACACATATATATACACACACACGTCTATACACATACACACACATATATACACACACACGTCTATACACATACACACATATATGTACACACATATAAACACACGTCTATACGCATTGACACACCCGCACGCATTGACGCACATTGACACACACACACGTATTGACGCACATTGACGCACATTGACACACACGTATTGACGCACATTGACACGCGCGCACGCATTGACACGCACGGGTCACCCAGTATTATACAGAGCACCCCCCGACGTCGGATTCAAACGACCCGGGTTACATTTGACGCGTCGCCCATCTCTTCGTTGCCTTGGTAACGTGACGTGTCGCTGTTTCATTTGGCTACCGTAATTCTACAACTATGAAGCTCATTTGAAATGTTTAATGTCAACAGTGTGATTCTAATCCTGATTGTGCTTAACGACCTCAAACCACTTTAAGGAGGTACAGAGTGAATATAAATCGGTAAAAATGCTTAATTTTAATTTTTTGGAGCTTGGATTGTTTACGCATCGCGGAAGTCAAGAAGCTCTCGCGGATTAAAACATGCTTAAAAGGTCCTGTAAAAGTGACTATATTGTATATTTTTAGGTGTTTCAACTCCATAATGTTGACATTGTTTTATGAATGAGTAAAATAAAGTCTGTGCTATTTCGCTTGATCCTCTTTATAATCCGGTGCGCTTTTCTATGAAAATAGAAGCTTTCATTGAGATTGCGTTTATGGACATATGTTTTCTTTTTATTTAGCTGCGATTATGAGCGTCTACGTGACGTTTGTCAACATTAATCGCGAGTCTGCAGGGGTGACGTCACACATGCTAATCAACTGATCCTGCAGCGGTGACGTCACACCACAGGAATACAATGAGATATTGTGCTTGTTTGTTTAAAAGCGCCATGAATACAATAGTAGATGCGTGCTTGTATAAAGACCGAGTTAAGTTTAGTTTAAATTTAGCGTCAGCTAAAAAGTTTTCAAATTGCCGCATACGCAACTTCCGGATGATGACGTCACACTTGTTGACAAAGATCGATCGCATTTTATCCTCACGTTTGTGCATAACTTGACGGAATCAGGTGCGCGTCACTCGTCTATTGAGGTAAGATATCATTATTGCTTTAAGACTCAGAAATAATGTTTCATTGCGTGTAATGTAACTTTCTGTGGTGCGTTAACACGAGAGCTAGTTCGCTAAAACTTAGCTTTTTTAATTATAATGTAACTCACACACGTATTTTGTTTGTTATTTTGAAGGACGAAAATATATTTATATTCCAATAAAAAGTTTGCTATATTGGTGGGTCATGGTAGGCGATTTATTTTATTAATATTCAAGATTCTTAGCTACGGCACCTTCAACACATTCAACGCTTGTTAACCATACAACAGCACGAACGTTTAATCGGCGTGTTAAATAACAGATGCGGTGAACTCTGAGCCGCTGAAGCATCTGAACACCACGCGATAACAAAATATAAAGTGCAACTTAGTTTCAAAACAAAGTGAAACAGTACAATATAAAATACTATCGAAAATATACACTTGAATAAAGTTATAAAACAATGCTTCAAGTTTCACACAAAAACTTAAATAGCTGCTTCGACACAACATTCATTTACACACAGCAATATAAACAATAATATAAACGTATTGTTTAGGCTCACCTAGGAGTGATAAGCGAGTGTATTCAGTAAAATTGCAGGAGCGTTGGCACACTTTACAGCTTAATGTGGACAAAACTGAAACTCTGGTGATTGCTCCTGATGATAAGATTCCATGGTTGAGTCAGTACTTGGGTGACTTAGGTCAGTCTGTCAAACTGAGCCTGAGAAACCTGGGTGTTGTATTTGATAAAGACATGTCTCTTGTTCAACACTGCAGAAAACTGACCAGAAACTGTTTCCTTCAACTGAGAAAAATCTCTAAACTTAGGAAAATGTTGTCACAACATGATCTGGAGCTTGTAATCCATGCGTTTGTTTCTTCTCGTCTGGACTATTGTAACGGTTTGTTTTCATGTCTTAACAAGAAGGAGCTGTCTCGTCTGCAGTTGATTCAGAACTCTGCAGCGAGAATTCTGACCCGCTCAAGTAGGAGAACTCACATTTCTCCGATCCTTAAAACTCTTCACTGGCTTCCAGTTTCTTTCAGGATCAACTTTAAAATTCTGGTTCTTACTTTCAGAGCTATTCATGGTCAGGCTCCTCCTTACATCACTGATCTGATCCAGCCTTACACCCCAGCTCGGTCTCTGAGGTCTGTGGATCAGAATCTACTGATGGTTCCACGCACACGGCTCAGGACCAGAGGAGAGAAATCTTTTCAGGCTGTTGCTCCTAAGCTTTGGAACAATCTTCCTCTCTCTTTGCGCTTGATGGAGTCTACTGACTCCTTTAAGAAACATCTTAAGACGTTTCTATTTGTTCAGGCTTTTCCTTGAATTTCTCGAACTTGTTGTTCTCGGTGTTGTCTTGATCTTTGAAGTATGTACTGTTTTGAGTATTGTTTTTGATTGTTAAAGCGCTTTGTGACCCTGGTCTCGAAAAGCGCTATATAAATAAATATTACTTACTTACTTACTTACTTACACGTGTCTCAGTCTCTGAGCCGCTGAAGCATCTGAACACCACGCGTCTCATCCGTGGAACGCAGGTAAAAAACAATGGCCGTCTTAAAGCGACAGTGTCTTGATGCGATACATGCATTGAAAAGTAATAAAACATAAAACACGAAAATAACAACTGGGTTTAATTATATACTTCCAGTGAAAATAATTGAAACATAAAACGACAAATAAACGGCTGGGTTACATTACTAAAAACTAAAGCCTGACAGAGGGGGAGTGGCGCGGGAATGAACTACCGTACTTACTGGCGCGCGCATGTACAGACAGCATATACATCTGTTGTTTTGAGCGAGCACCATAAACCGAATATACACAATAATCCATAGTGGTATTGGTTACAAGTGTCTACACGTGGTGTTCACTGCGCAGGTTAACTGTACCGCATTACAAGTAATAGAATGTAACTTAATGTTGGTGAACCACATAGCAATTCATCTACATTAGAAGTCTAAAAAGCGAATGGTAGTACAGTCACGGTGAATACAATTGTATAAATCGTTTAATTCATTTAAATATAAGTCAGCAGATGGAGAGACTTACCACAGTCTTTACCAATGGAAACATGGCGGTGGTCCATGAGGTCCAATTACTCTAGAAACTTCTGGATCATTTGAAATGGGCGGAGCATATTAAGATATTAACACTGAATATTGTTAAATTGACCCTTGACAGTGTTCATTCACTTTTTACACTGAATAAATAACACCTGGGTTTTAACTCTGGATATTGACAACAGCACTGCAGGGGGAGGAGCCACGTTTTACACCTGTTGTTGTTGTGTTACATCTGGAAGAGTTAAACCAGTCTATGAAATAGTTAAAATACATTAACACTTCCTTTTTGACACTTGGAAATTTACTGTGCACGAACGCACACATTAAACAAATGCGCACACCCACATAAAACAAACGCGCACGCACACATAAAACACACGCATGCGTACACGGACATGCACTGACAAACGCACACACACACGGTGACATGCACACATAAAACACACGCACGCACGCACACATAAAACAAACGCGGACGCACACATCAAAGAAACGCGCACGCACACCTAAAACACACGCATGCACACACAGACATGCACTGACACACGCCCACACACACGGTGACATGCACACATAAACACACGCACGCACGCACACATAAAAAACAAACGCGGACGCACACAAAACAAACGCGCACGCACACATTAAACACACGCATGCACACACAGACATGCACTGACACACGCACACACACACGGTGACATGCACACATAAAACACACACACACACGCACGCACACGCAGACACACACTGACACATGCGCACACACACCAGTGACATGCACACAAACGCATAACTACACATCACAAACAAACCTATATATATTTTTTTTAATCTGCGCTGTTGTGAAAGTGTGTTTCCCCTCTGGGGATGAATAAAGCTTTTCTATTCTATTCTATTCTAAAAAAAATCCGCGTTTGTTTTATGTGTTCGTGCGTGCGTGTGTTTTATGTTTGCATGTCACCGTGTGTGTGTGCGTTTGTCAGTGCATGTCTATGTATGCATGCGTGTGTTTTATGTGTGCGTGCGCGTTTGTTTTGTGTGCGTCCGCGTTTGTTTTATGTGTGCATGTCACCGTGTGTGTGTGCGTGTGTCAGTGCATGTCTGTGTGTGCATCCGTGTGTTTTGTGTGCGCGCGCGCGCATTTGTTTTATGTGTGCATGCGCGCATTTGTTTTATGTGTGCATGCGCGCATTTGTTTTATGTGTGCGTGCGCGCATTTGTTTCATGTGACATGCACACATAAAACACACGCACGCACGCACACATAAAACAAACGCGGACGCACACAAAACACACGCATGCACACACAGACATGCACTGACACACGCACACACACGGTGACATGCACACATAAAACACACACACGCATGCACACACAGACATGCACTGACACACGCACACACACGGTGACATGCACACATAAAACACACACACGCACGCACACGCAGACACACACTGACACATGCGCACACACACCAATGACATGCACACAAACGCATAACTACAGATCACAAACAAACCTATAAAATCCGCGTTTGTTTTATGTGTGCGTGCGTGCGTGTGTTTTATGTTTGCATGTCACCGTGTGTGTGTGCGTTTGTCAGTGCATGTCTGTGTATGCATGCGTGTGTTTTATGTGTGCGTGCGCGTTTGTTTTATGTGGGTGTGCGCATTTGTTTAATGTGTGCGTGCGTGTGTTGTGTGCGTGTGCATTTGTTTTATCTGTGCGCGCGCATTTGTTTTGTGTGCTCTTGCGCATTTGTTTTGTGTGCGCGTGCGCATTTCTTTAATATGTGCGTGCGCGCATTTGTTTTATGTGTGCGTGCGCGCATTTGTTTTATGTGACGTGCGCGCATTTGTTTTATGTGTGCATGCGCGCATTTGCTTTATGTGTGCATGCGCGCATTTGTTTTATGTGTGCATGCGCGCATTTGTTTTATGTGTGCATGCGCGCATTTGTTTTATGTGTGCGTGCGCGCATTTGTTTCATGTGACATGCACACATAAAACACACGCACGCACGCACACATAAAACAAACGCGGACGCACACAAAACACACGCATGCACACACAGACATGCACTGACACACGCACACACACGGTGACATGCACACATAAAACACACACACGCACGCACACGCAGACACACACTGACACATGCGCACACACACCAATGACATGCACACAAACGCATAACTACACATCACAAACAAACCTATAAAACCCGCGTTTGTTTTATGTGTGCGTGCGTGCGTGTGTTTTATGTTTGCATGTCACCGTGTTTGTGTGCGTTTGTCAGTGCATGTCTGTGTATGCATGCGTGTGTTTTATGTGTGCGTGCGCGTTTGTTTAATGTGGGTGTGCGCATTTGTTTAATGTGTGCGTGCGTGTGTTGTGTGCGTGTGCATTTGTTTTATCTGTGCGCGCGCATTTGTTTTGTGTGCTCTTGCGCATTTGTTTTGTGTGCGCGTGCGCATTTCTTTAATATGTGCGTGCGCGCATTTGTTTTATGTGTGCGTGCGCGCATTTGTTTTATGTGACGTGCGCGCATTTGTGTTATGTGTGCATGCGCGCATTTGCTTTATGTGTGCATGCGCGCATTTGTTTTATGTGTGCATGCGCGCATTTGTTTTATGTGTGCGTGCGCGGATTTGTTTCATGTGACATGCACACATAAAACACACGCACGCACGCACACATAAAACAAACGCGGACGCACACAAAACACACGCATTATGTGTGCGTGCGTGCGTGTGTTTTATGTTTGCATGTCACCGTGTGTGTGTGCGTTTGTCAGTGCATGTCTGTGTATGCATGCGTGTGTTTTATGTGTGCGTGCGCGTTTGTTTAATGTGGGTGTGCGCATTTGTTTAATGTGTGCGTGCGTGTGTTGTGTGTTGACACGCGCAAGCATTGACGCACATTGTTTTGTGTGCGTCCGCGTTTGTTTTATGTGTGCATGTCACCGTGTGTGTGTGCGTGTGTCAGTGCATGTCTGTGTGTGCATCCGTGTGTTTTGTGTGCGCGCGCGCATTTGTTTTATATGTGCATGCGCGCATTTGTTTTATGTGTGCGTGCGCGCATTTGTTTCATGTGACATGCACACATAAAACACACGCACACATAAAACAAACGCGGACGCACACAAAACACACGCATGCACACACAGACATGCACTGACACACGCACACACACGGTGACATGCACACATAAAACACACACACGCATGCACACACAGACATGCACTGACACACGCACACACACGGTGACATGCACACATAAAACACACACACGCACGCACACGCAGACACACACTGACACATGCGCACACACACCAATGACATGCACACAAACGCATAACTACAGATCACAAACAAACCTATAAAATCCGCGTTTGTTTTATGTGTGCGTGCGTGCGTGTGTTTTATGTTTGCATGTCACCGTGTGTGTGCGTTTGTCAGTGCATGTGTGTGTATGCATGCGTGTGTTTTATGTGTGCGTGCGCGTTTGTTTAATGTGGGTGTGCGCATTTGTTTAATGTGTGCGTGCGTGTGTTGTGTGCGTGTGCATTTGTTTTATCTGTGCGCGCGCATTTGTTTTGTGTGCTCTTGCGCATTTGTTTTGTGTGCGCGTGCGCATTTCTTTAATATGTGCGTGCGCGCATTTGTTTTATGTGTGCGTGCGCGCATTTGTTTTATGTGACGTGCGCGCATTTGTTTTATGTGTGCATGCGCGCATTTGCTTTATGTGTGCATGCGAGCATTTGTTTTATGTGTGCATGCGCGCATTTGTTTTATGTGTGCATGCGCGCATTTGTTTTATGTGTGCGTGCGCGCATTTGTTTCATCTGACATGCACACATAAAACACACGCACGCACGCACACATAAAACAAACGCGGACGCACACAAAACACACGCATGCACACACAGACATGCACTGACACACGCACACACACGGTGACATGCACACATAAAACACACACACGCACGCACACGCAGACACACACTGACACATGCGCACACACACCAATGACATGCACACAAACGCATAACTACACATCACAAACAAACCTATAAAACCCGCGTTTGTTTTATGTGTGCGTGCGTGCGTGTGTTTTATGTTTGCATGTCACCGTGTGTGTGTGCGTTTGTCAGTGCATGTCTGTGTATGCATGCGTGTGTTTTATGTGTGCGTGCGCGTTTGTTTTATGTGGGTGTGCGCATTTGTTTAATGTGTGCGTGCGTGTGTTGTGTGCGTGTGCATTTGTTTTATCTGTGCGCGCGCATTTGTTTTGTGTGCTCTTGCGCATTTGTTTTGTGTGCGCGTGCGCATTTCTTTAATATGTGCGTGCGCGCATTTGTTTTATGTGTGCGTGCGCGCATTTGTTTTATGTGACGTGCGCGCATTTGTTTTATGTGTGCATGCGCGCATTTGCTTTATGTGTGCATGCGCGCATTTGTTTTATGTGTGCATGCGCGCATTTGTTTTATGTGTGCGTGCGCGCATTTGTTTCATGTGACATGCACACATAAAACACACGCACGCACGCACACATAAAACAAACGCGGACGCACACAAAACACACGCATGCACACACAGACATGCACTGACACACGCACACACACGGTGACATGCACACATAAAACACACACACGCACGCACACGCAGACACACACTGACACATGCGCACACACACCAATGACATGCACACAAACGCATAACTACACATCACAAACAAACCTATAAAATCCGCGTTTGTTTTATGTGTGCGTGCGTGCGTGTGTTTTATGTTTGCATGTCACCGTGTGTGTGTGCGTTTGTCAGTGCATGTCTGTGTATGCATGCGTGTGTTTTATGTGTGCGTGCGCGTTTGTTTAATGTGGGTGTGCGCATTTGTTTAATGTGTGCGTGCGTGTGTTGTGTGTTGTCACGCGCAAGCATTGACGCACATTGACACACGCGCAAGCATTGACGCACATTGACACGCAGGCAAGCATTGACGCACATTGACACTCGCGCGCATATTGACGCACGCACACGCATTGACACGCACGGGCGCATTGACGCACATTGACACGCACGCGCGCATTGACGCACATTGACACGCGCGCAAGCATTGACGCACATTGACACGCGCGCAAGCATATTGACACACGCACACGCATTGACACGCACGCAAGCATTGACGCACATTGACACGCGCGCAAGCATTGACGCACATTGACACACGCGCGCATTGACACACATTGACACGCACATGACAATGGACGTGAGGTTCTGGTCTGCAGCCCACATCTGTGTATCGGATAGTCTGTCAAACATAAAAATGTAAACGGTTAGACTTTTATGATGCAATATACGAGGAACTAACTAAACATATACTGTACACACCTCCATGATGATTGCCTTTCTCAAGTGGCTTTGTATGTGCTGTTGGGTTTTGTCCATCTGTGCTGGTCTGAATTTGGTGACCTCACAAAAAGGGCAGTGAAAGAACAAGCAACACTGACGGCTGTGGAGTGAAGTACATCCTCAAACCTGGCTGATGTTTAACTGATCAGCCATTTATGAGATTAATGAAAGCTTTGACAGAAACTGTTTTCTATATCACAGACTAAGCTACACACACAGGCAAATGAAAACAGCCAGAAATATGTTATGTTCACTGAACACATCATTTATGAACACATTTTTCATGTTGTATAAAACTCAAACATTCTATTGAATGACTGAACAATCTACTTTAATATCCTCGTGTCCAATTAGTTCATATTCAACGTCTGCTATCTCTGGTCTGTTTATCTGGATTCTTGTCACGGGGGCAGCAGCTTCAGCAGAGAGGTCCATACTTTCTTCTCCCCAGTTACATCGTCCAGCTCTTTCTGGAGGACCCCCCTGTGTTTCCAGCCCAGTGGAGGAACATGCTTCTTCAGTGTGTTCTGGGTCTTCCCCGGGTTCTACCATCAGTGGAACATGTTCCACTTCATCGGACTTATTCTCAGATGAATAAATTGATCTAAGACAAGAAAAAAATAAGTCAGTTTAGATTAAAAAAAAAGCTCAAACTAATTGAAATTCTCACGGATGCTCCGTTGAATCCATACATTCATTCATTCCCACTGCCACCTCCTAATAAGAAATAATGATCGTTTCTCTGATGCACAAATACTGCAGTGCTGAAGATATTAAACCAAAATTGACATTCATTTTAATTGTACAAGTGATGACATTTGCAAAATTAATCAACATTACATTTAAACATTAAATCACTTTGATAAATGACTAAAAAACATTCTTACATACCTTCCTTCTTCTCTTGAACTCTTTTCCATCTGGTTAAGGAGAAAAATAATTCAAGGAAATGACTCCAGATAAACACAAATCAATATAATAATGTGATTTTTATGAATGCATTTGTTTTTTACCTCTTTTTCTTTTTTTATACCAATAAACTACAGAACATGTGATCAGTAGAACGATCACAGCAACAATAATTCCAGCCACTTCTCCTGGTGTCAAACCTTCTCGACATACAGAGTCAGAAGAAATAGTTCCTTCTCGTAGATATGTTGAACATCTACAAAGACAAGTGGAGACAGTTTAGAAGAAAACATCTGGAGCAAACATTTGTGAAGCTTCACTCACTGTTTGTGATCCTGACATGACGTGAACGTTCCATTTGAAAATGTTCCTTCACTGCAGGTTCCACACTCAGTGTCTGTGGAGGACGTTCCTGTGAAGAACATTGTGTGTGTCTTATAGTTTCTGCACTCTTGCATTTCACATGTTGGATGTGAAACTCGCCTGCTCTGATGATGAACTGTCCTGGTTCACATGTGGAGTGTTGCTGTGCTGCCACACATGTGTCCACTGAGCCGTCCACACAGAAAAAACCCTCCAGAGGTTCACACTTGGTGTTTGCTGTGAAGGTACAGGATCTGATCTCTCTCAGTCCTGTTAGTCAATAACAAATTCTACATCACATCTACATACTGACCAACTCATCATTCTAGTGAAGAACAAACTTTACCTTCAGTACAGACGAGACACTTGAAACCATGTTTCTCTCGGTTCAATTTGTCCATGTAAGTTCCATCATCACAGACAGTGCAGGACGGAGATGGAAATTCTGTGCAATGAACATTGACTCTGAATCCTGTGAGAGAAATAAATAAATGACACATTTGAGTGACGTTTTACATCAAGACTCCTGACAGTTACTCTTATAAGAAAAAAGGTCAACATTTAAAATAGGCAGAATACATTTGATAGAATCAACATACAAGTGTCATGCTTATGTTCTTTTGTTTTATTTTGAAGGTGGTTTTCCGTTTTCATGTGTCCTGTGTTTTGAGTGACAGACGCTGGCAGGTGCGCGGCTGGGGATGATGGAGTGGCGGGTTCTTCCCATTGATAAGGAGCGTCTCTACCCGGAAGAACTCGCCAGAGTATTGCGTTTCCAGACCAGGTTGGCTGTCCTTTCGATCTCGCTCCTCGCCTTTGAATCACAACTGGATAATCCTTTGGATACTCCTGACGTTGTCAGCACTTTTATTTACTCAAGTGAGTCCTTTTGTCTTTTTGTTTTAGTTGCTGTTGGGACCCCGATCTCCAGAAGTGCCCTGCCTTCGCCCCGAGTGCCTGTTTTGTTTTTTTGTTCCTATTACGGACCGCTCTGGATCTATATAAGACTTTTTTTTCTGAATTTTTCCTCCGTGGATTATTTAGAAGATAGCTGGGAAGGGCGACAGGTCTTGATACCTTCACTTAAACTTAGCGTTACATTTACCGATGTCAATAAAATGAAAAGAGACTTTAATAAACCACAACATGTACCTGTGCTCCGTCCAGCTGGACACTCAACATCCTTATCCTTCAACAGTGGACACTGTGACGTCACTCCTTCAACATCCTTATCCTTGAGAGAAAAGATCATTTAATATCAGATGATTTTTGAGAATCTATCAGTGATAGTTTCGTAGATTCTTCCGCGTCTGACCGTTATAAACCTCCTTGTAGGTGGACAACGCATGCGCAAATGCGTGGTTGATTTCCAACCTCGTGTACTGTACTGACACTAATAGAATGTTTTTCCATCATATTTGTCCATCATGATGAGTGCCATGGATCATACATGAACACACATGTTTAATGATAAATATTTGTTACCAGAGAACAATTGTTTCAACTGTAATGAAGCATACATGTTTGATATTTACCAATTAGTGTTAAATATTAGCTATATTGATGTTTGAGATAAAATGGGGACCCTTGAAATAAAAAGAAAGACCCACACTGTTAAGTCTTTCTGTAGGTTTGTTTATTGGACATAATAAATCGTTTTAGCAACACTAGAGGGCAGCAGAGAGTACAAGTTGCTTTGCGTGCAGGTGGAGAGACAGGACGAGCTAATGAGATCACCTGTGCAGGTGAAGCTTCTGTCTACAGAGCATGACTACAGCCAAGGTAATGTTAAACTCTTCTGTTAAATTGTTCTCATTTGGAGAGAATATCTAAGGATTATGGACATAAACTTGCAGTGTGACTGCAGTTCACACTTTTAATGATGTCGTCGTTGTAAATCTAAAACGTCCCGAGAAAGTAGAATTCTAGTGTTTCTGATCCCATCATGCAGGGAATAGCAGGTTTGATATAAATGTACATGAATTGATTCATTAAAGATATTATTACATTTGTCTCTTTTAACATTAAGACTTCATCACAAAGTATCATTTCTGGAGATGATTTGACTTCAATGTTGACAACAGTTTATACTGAGTGGATCTAGTATAACACTGACAGACCCGGCTGCAGAAAAACATTTAAGGGGGGGCATTACATTTTTTCAGGGGGGCAAACTTTTCAACCTAAAAACGTATTGGCTTCAGGCTGAACAATGGCTCTGGGACGACTCGCACAGTGCAGAGAAATAATTCTCCCATTACTAAAAAGTGACGGTTGATCCCAAAATCTAAAAAAACAACTAACAACCAACAACAAAGTTTAGTGCTGTGTCCATGTATTAAACTAAAGCACCACAGCTTCACTTCTACTAAAACATAAGCACTGAAGTCAACCTGAACACTGGATTGAACATCAAATAAGTTTTCATCTCATTGAACAAAATCATGGTAGGTGTGATGTGTGATCTGTTTGATACTTGATGAAGCCCAGTTGCTGCACATTGGCGCACGCATTGACGCACATTCTTCTTCTGAGAGTTGTAACACAGCGTCTCTTAACTGTTGAGCATGGTCCCGTCGTCTCGCACCAACGTCCATCTCCTCACTTTCGCTCTTCACTTTCCCGTACATACCGGGGACGTTCGTTAGCAAAGTTCGTTGCTAATAACCGTTAGCTTCGCCTCAGGAGCAGGTCCGAAAAAGTCGCTTCTGACACCAATGTAACGTTTGGTCCTCCACACATGACCAGACGGTTGTCTTGCACAGATATTGTTTCTTTGTTCGCTGTACTCACAGAGAGGTTATTGTTTCGGCCACAACCAACGCCGCTCGTTCTTCACACCACTAGTTGAACGCGAAATCTCTCTAACAACAACTGCGCATGCGCACAGACTCACCTTCTTAAAGTGCCCGCAACATTAATGAACAGAACAAACAGGATCGTTACAATATATATACAGTATATACACACACACACACACACACACACGTCTATACACATACACACATATACATATACACACACACGTCTATACACATACACACGTATATATACACACACGTCTATACACATACACACATATACACACATATATATACACACGTCTATACACATACACACACACACGTCTATCCACATACACACATATACACACATATATATACACACACACGTCTATACACATACACACATATATAAACACACACACGTATATATATATACACACACACACACACACACACGTCTATACACATACACACATATACACACACGTCTATACACATACACACATATATATACACACACGTCTATACACACACATATATACACACACACACGTCTATACACATACACACATATATATACACACACGTCTATACACATACACACACATATATACACACACACGTCTATACACATACACACATATATGTACACACATATAAACACACGTCTATACGCATTGACACACCCGCACGCATTGACGCACATTGACACACACACACGTATTGACGCACATTGACGCACATTGACACACACGTATTGACGCACATTGACACGCGCGCACGCATTGACACGCACGGGTCACCCAGTATTATACAGAGCACCCCCCGACGTCGGATTCAAACGACCCGGGTTACATTTGACGCGTCGCCCATCTCTTCGTTGCCTTGGTAACGTGACGTGTCGCTGTTTCATTTGGCTACCGTAATTCTACAACTATGAAGCTCATTTGAAATGTTTAATGTCAACAGTGTGATTCTAATCCTGATTGTGCTTAACGACCTCAAACCACTTTAAGGAGGTACAGAGTGAATATAAATCGGTAAAAATGCTTAATTTTAATTTTTTGGAGCTTGGATTGTTTACGCATCGCGGAAGTCAAGAAGCTCTCGCGGATTAAAACATGCTTAAAAGGTCCTGTAAAAGTGACTATATTGTATATTTTTAGGTGTTTCAACTCCATAATGTTGACATTGTTTTATGAATGAGTAAAATAAAGTCTGTGCTATTTCGCTTGATCCTCTTTATAATCCGGTGCGCTTTTCTATGAAAATAGAAGCTTTCATTGAGATTGCGTTTATGGACATATGTTTTCTTTTTATTTAGCTGCGATTATGAGCGTCTACGTGACGTTTGTCAACATTAATCACGAGTCTGCAGGGGTGACGTCACACATGCTAATCAACTGATCCTGCAGCGGTGACGTCACACCACAGGAATACAATGAGATATTGTGCTTGTTTGTTTAAAAGCGCCATGAATACAATAGTAGATGCGTGCTTGTATAAAGACCGAGTTAAGTTTAGTTTAAATTTAGCGTCAGCTAAAAAGTTTTCAAATTGCCGCATACGCAACTTCCGGATGATGACGTCACACTTGTTGACAAAGATCGATCGCATTTTATCCTCACGTTTGTGCATAACTTGACGGAATCAGGTGCGCGTCACTCGTCTATTGAGGTAAGATATCATTATTGCTTTAAGACTCAGAAATAATGTTTCATTGCGTGTAATGTAACTTTCTGTGGTGCGTTAACACGAGAGCTAGTTCGCTAAAACTTAGCTTTTTTAATTATAATGTAACTCACACACGTATTTTGTTTGTTATTTTGAAGGACGAAAATATATTTATATTCCAATAAAAAGTTTGCTATATTGGTGGGTCATGGTAGGCGATTTATTTTATTAATATTCAAGATTCTTAGCTACGGCACCTTCAACACATTCAACGCTTGTTAACCATACAACAGCACGAACGTTTAATCGGCGTGTTAAATAACAGATGCGGTGAACTCTGAGCCGCTGAAGCATCTGAACACCACGCGATAACAAAATATAAAGTGCAACTTAGTTTCAAAACAAAGTGAAACAGTACAATATAAAATACTATCGAAAATATACACTTGAATAAAGTTATAAAACAATGCTTCAAGTTTCACACAAAAACTTAAATAGCTGCTTCGACACAACATTCATTTACACACAGCAATATAAACAATAATATAAACGTATTGTTTAGGCTCACCTAGGAGTGATAAGCGAGTGTATTCAGTAAAATTGCAGGAGCGTTGGCACACTTTACAGCTTAATGTGGACAAAACTGAAACTCTGGTGATTGCTCCTGATGATAAGATTCCATGGTTGAGTCAGTACTTGGGTGACTTAGGTCAGTCTGTCAAACTGAGCCTGAGAAACCTGGGTGTTGTATTTGATAAAGACATGTCTCTTGTTCAACACTGCAGAAAACTGACCAGAAACTGTTTCCTTCAACTGAGAAAAATCTCTAAACTTAGGAAAATGTTGTCACAACATGATCTGGAGCTTGTAATCCATGCGTTTGTTTCTTCTCGTCTGGACTATTGTAACGGTTTGTTTTCATGTCTTAACAAGAAGGAGCTGTCTCGTCTGCAGTTGATTCAGAACTCTGCAGCGAGAATTCTGACCCGCTCAAGTAGGAGAACTCACATTTCTCCGATCCTTAAAACTCTTCACTGGCTTCCAGTTTCTTTCAGGATCAACTTTAAAATTCTGGTTCTTACTTTCAGAGCTATTCATGGTCAGGCTCCTCCTTACATCACTGATCTGATCCAGCCTTACACCCCAGCTCGGTCTCTGAGGTCTGTGGATCAGAATCTACTGATGGTTCCACGCACACGGCTCAGGACCAGAGGAGAGAAATCTTTTCAGGCTGTTGCTCCTAAGCTTTGGAACAATCTTCCTCTCTCTTTGCGCTTGATGGAGTCTACTGACTCCTTTAAGAAACATCTTAAGACGTTTCTATTTGTTCAGGCTTTTCCTTGAATTTCTCGAACTTGTTGTTCTCGGTGTTGTCTTGATCTTTGAAGTATGTACTGTTTTGAGTATTGTTTTTGATTGTTAAAGCGCTTTGTGACCCTGGTCTCGAAAAGCGCTATATAAATAAATATTACTTACTTACTTACTTACTTACTTACACGTGTCTCAGTCTCTGAGCCGCTGAAGCATCTGAACACCACGCGTCTCATCCGTGGAACGCAGGTAAAAAACAATGGCCGTCTTAAAGCGACAGTGTCTTGATGCGATACATGCATTGAAAAGTAATAAAACATAAAACACGAAAATAACAACTGGGTTTAATTATATACTTCCAGTGAAAATAATTGAAACATAAAACGACAAATAAACGGCTGGGTTACATTACTAAAAACTAAAGCCTGACAGAGGGGGAGTGGCGCGGGAATGAACTACCGTACTTACTGGCGCGCGCATGTACAGACAGCATATACATCTGTTGTTTTGAGCGAGCACCATAAACCGAATATACACAATAATCCATAGTGGTATTGGTTACAAGTGTCTACACGTGGTGTTCACTGCGCAGGTTAACTGTACCGCATTACAAGTAATAGAATGTAACTTAATGTTGGTGAACCACATAGCAATTCATCTACATTAGAAGTCTAAAAAGCGAATGGTAGTACAGTCACGGTGAATACAATTGTATAAATCGTTTAATTCATTTAAATATAAGTCAGCAGATGGAGAGACTTACCACAGTCTTTACCAATGGAAACATGGCGGTGGTCCATGAGGTCCAATTACTCTAGAAACTTCTGGATCATTTGAAATGGGCGGAGCATATTAAGATATTAACACTGAATATTGTTAAATTGACCCTTGACAGTGTTCATTCACTTTTTACACTGAATAAATAACACCTGGGTTTTAACTCTGGATATTGACAACAGCACTGCAGGGGGAGGAGCCACGTTTTACACCTGTTGTTGTTGTGTTACATCTGGAAGAGTTAAACCAGTCTATGAAATAGTTAAAATACATTAACACTTCCTTTTTGACACTTGGAAATTTACTGTGCACGAACGCACACATTAAACAAATGCGCACACCCACATAAAACAAACGCGCACGCACACATAAAACACACGCATGCGTACACGGACATGCACTGACAAACGCACACACACACGGTGACATGCACACATAAAACACACGCACGCACGCACACATAAAACAAACGCGGACGCACACATCAAAGAAACGCGCACGCACACCTAAAACACACGCATGCACACACAGACATGCACTGACACACGCCCACACACACGGTGACATGCACACATAAACACACGCACGCACGCACACATAAAACAAACGCGGACGCACACAAAACAAACGCGCACGCACACATTAAACACACGCATGCACACACAGACATGCACTGACACACGCATACACACACGGTGACATGCACACATAAAACACACACACGCACGCACACGCAGACACACACTGACACATGCGCACACACACCAGTGACATGCACACAAACGCATAACTACACATCACAAACAAACCTATATATATTTTTTTTAATCTGCGCTGTTGTGAAAGTGTGTTTCCCCTCTGGGGATGAATAAAGCTTTTCTATTCTATTCTATTCTAAAAAAAATCCGCGTTTGTTTTATGTGTTCGTGCGTGCGTGTGTTTTATGTTTGCATGTCACCGTGTGTGTGTGCGTTTGTCAGTGCATGTCTATGTATGCATGCGTGTGTTTTATGTGTGCGTGCGCGTTTGTTTTGTGTGCGTCCGCGTTTGTTTTATGTGTGCATGTCACCGTGTGTGTGTGCGTGTGTCAGTGCATGTCTGTGTGTGCATCCGTGTGTTTTGTGTGCGCGCGCGCGCATTTGTTTTATGTGTGCATGCGCGCATTTGTTTTATGTGTGCATGCGCGCATTTGTTTTGTGTGCGTGCGCGCATTTGTTTCATGTGACATGCACACATAAAACACACGCACGCACGCACACATAAAACAAACGCGGACGCACACAAAACACACGCATGCACACACAGACATGCACTGACACACGCACACACACGGTGACATGCACACATAAAACACACACACGCATGCACACACAGACATGCACTGACACACGCACACACACGGTGACATGCACACATAAAACACACACACGCACGCACACGCAGACACACACTGACACATGCGCACACACACCAATGACATGCACACAAACGCATAACTACAGATCACAAACAAACCTATAAAATCCGCGTTTGTTTTATGTGTGCGTGCGTGCGTGTGTTTTATGTTTGCATGTCACCGTGTGTGTGTGCGTTTGTCAGTGCATGTCTGTGTATGCATGCGTGTGTTTTATGTGTGCGTGCGCGTTTGTTTAATGTGGGTGTGCGCATTTGTTTAATGTGTGCGTGCGTTGTGTGCGTGTGCATTTGTTTTATCTGTGCGCGCGCATTTGTTTTGTGTGCTCTTGCGCATTTGTTTTGTGTGCGCGTGCGCATTTCTTTAATATGTGCGTGCGCGCATTTGTTTTATGTGTGCGTGCGCGCATTTGTTTTATGTGACGTGCGCGCATTTGTTTTATGTGTGCATGCGCGCATTTGCTTTATGTGTGCATGCGCGCATTTGTTTTATGTGTGCATGCGCGCATTTGTTTTATGTGTGCATGCGCGCATTTGTTTTATGTGTGCATGCGCGCATTTGTTTCATGTGACATGCACACATAAAACACACGCACGCACGCACACATAAAACAAACGCGGACGCACACAAAACACACGCATGCACACACAGACATGCACTGACACACGCACACACACGGTGACATGCACACATAAAACACACACACGCACGCACACGCAGACACACACTGACACATGCGCACACACACCAATGACATGCACACAAACGCATAACTACACATCACAAACAAACCTATAAAACCCGCGTTTGTTTTATGTGTGCGTGCGTGCGTGTGTTTTATGTTTGCATGTCACCGTGTGTGTGTGCGTTTGTCAGTGCATGTCTGTGTATGCATGCGTGTGTTTTATGTGTGCGTGCGCGTTTGTTTTATGTGGGTGTGCGCATTTGTTTAATGTGTGCGTGCGTGTGTTGTGTGCGTGTGCATTTGTTTTATCTGTGCGCGCGCATTTGTTTTGTGTGCTCTTGCGCATTTGTTTTGTGTGCGCGTGCGCATTTCTTTAATATGTGCGTGCGCGCATTTGTTTTATGTGTGCGTGCGCGCATTTGTTTTATGTGACGTGCGCGCATTTGTTTTATGTGTGCATGCGCGCATTTGCTTTATGTGTGCATGCGCGCATTTGTTTTATGTGTGCATGTGCGCATTTGTTTTATGTGTGCATGCGCGCATTTGTTTTATGTGTGCGTGCGCGCATTTGTTTTATGTGTGCGTGCGCGCATTTGTTTCATGTGACATGCACACATAAAACACACGCACGCACGCACACATAAAACAAACGCGGACGCACACAAAACACACGCATTATGTGTGCGTGCGTGCGTGTGTTTTATGTTTGCATGTCACCGTGTGTGTGTGCGTTTGTCAGTGCATGTCTGTGTATGCATGCGTGTGTTTTATGTGTGCGTGCGCGTTTGTTTAATGTGGGTGTGCGCATTTGTTTAATGTGTGCGTGCGTGTGTTGTGTGTTGACACGCGCAAGCATTGACGCACATTGTTTTGTGTGCGTCCGCGTTTGTTTTATGTGTGCATGTCACCGTGTGTGTGTGCGTGTGTCAGTGCATGTCTGTGTGTGCATCCGTGTGTTTTGTGTGCGCGCGCGCGCATTTGTTTTATGTGTGCATGCGCGCATTTGTTTTATGTGTGCGTGCGCGCATTTGTTTCATGTGACATGCACACATAAAACACACGCACGCACGCACACATAAAACAAACGCGGACGCACACAAAACACACGCATGCACACACAGACATGCACTGACACACGCACACACACGGTGACATGCACACATAAAACACACACACGCATGCACACACAGACATGCACTGACACACGCACACACACGGTGACATGCACACATAAAACACACACACGCACGCACACGCAGACACACACTGACACATGCGCACACACACCAATGACATGCACACAAACGCATAACTACAGATCACAAACAAACCTATAAAATCCGCGTTTGTTTTATGTGTGCGTGCGTGCGTGTGTTTTATGTTTGCATGTCACCGTGTGTGTGTGCGTTTGTCAGTGCATGTCTGTGTATGCATGCGTGTGTTTCATGTGTGCGTGCGCGTTTGTTTAATGTGGGTGTGCGCATTTGTTTAATGTGTGCGTGCGTGTGTTGTGTGCGTGTGCATTTGTTTTATCTGTGCGCGCGCATTTGTTTTGTGTGCTCTTGCGCATTTGTTTTGTGTGCGCGTGCGCATTTCTTTAATATGTGCGTGCGCGCATTTGTTTTATGTGTGCGTGCGCGCATTTGTTTTATGTGACGTGCGCGCATTTGTTTTATGTGTGCATGCGCGCATTTGCTTTATGTGTGCATGCGCGCATTTGTTTTATGTGTGCATGCGCGCATTTGTTTTATGTGTGCATGCGCGCATTTGTTTTATGTGTGCGTGCGCGCATTTGTTTCATGTGACATGCACACATAAAACACACGCACGCACGCACACATAAAACAAACGCGGACGCACACAAAACACACACATGCACACACAGACATGCACTGACACACGCACACACACGGTGACATGCACACATAAAACACACACACGCACGCACACGCAGACACACACTGACACATGCGCACACACACCAATGACATGCACACAAACGCATAACTACACATCACAAACAAACCTATAAAACCCGCGTTTGTTTTATGTGTGCGTGCGTGCGTGTGTTTTATGTTTGCATGTCACCGTGTGTGTGTGCGTTTGTCAGTGCATGTCTGTGTATGCATGCGTGTGTTTTATGTGTGCGTGCGCGTTTGTTTAATGTGGGTGTGCGCATTTGTTTAATGTGTGCGTGCGTGTGTTGTGTGCGTGTGCATTTGTTTTATCTGTGCGCGCGCATTTGTTTTGTGTGCTCTTGCGCATTTGTTTTGTGTGCGCGTGCGCATTTCTTTAATATGTGCGTGCGCGCATTTGTTTTATGTGTGCGTGCGCGCATTTGTTTTATGTGACGTGCGCGCATTTGTTTTATGTGTGCATGCGCGCATTTGCTTTATGTGTGCATGCGCGCATTTGTTTTATGTGTGCATGCGCGCATTTGTTTTATGTGTGCATGCGCGCATTTGTTTTATGTGTGCGTGCGCGCATTTGTTTCATGTGACATGCACACATAAAACACACGCACGCACGCACACACACATAAAACAAACGCGGACGCACACAAAACACACGCATGCACACACAGACATGCACTGACACACGCACACACACGGTGACATGCACACATAAAACACACACACGCACGCACACGCAGACACACACTGACACATGCGCACACACACCAATGACATGCACACAAACGCATAACTACACATCACAAACAAACCTATAAAATCCGCGTTTGTTTTATGTGTGCGTGCGTGCGTGTGTTTTATGTTTGCATGTCACCGTGTGTGTGTGCGTTTGTCAGTGCATGTCTGTGTATGCATGCGTGTGTTTTATGTGTGCGTGCGCGTTTGTTTAATGTGGGTGTGCGCATTTGTTTAATGTGTGCGTGCGTGTGTTGTGTGTTGACACGCGCAAGCATTGACGCACATTGACACACGCGCAAGCATTGACGCACATTGACACGCGCGCAAGCATTGACGCACATTGACACTCGCGCGCATATTGACGCACGAACACGCATTGACACGCACGGGCGCATTGACGCACATTGACACGCACGCGCGCATTGACGCACATTGACACGCGCGCAAGCATTGACGCACATTGACACGCGCGCAAGCATATTGACACACGCACACGCATTGACACGCACGCAAGCATTGACGCACATTGACACGCGCGCAAGCATTGACGCACATTGACACACGCGCGCATTGACACACATTGACACGCACATGACAATGGACGTGAGGTTCTGGTCTGCAGCCCACATCTGTGTATCGGATAGTCTGTCAAACATAAAAATGTAAACGGTTAGACTTTTATGATGCAATATACGAGGAACTAACTAAACATATACTGTACACACCTCCATGATGATTGCCTTTCTCAAGTGGCTTTGTATGTGCTGTTGGGTTTTGTCCATCTGTGCTGGTCTGAATTTGGTGACCTCACAAAAAGGGCAGTGAAAGAACAAGCAACACTGACGGCTGTGGAGTGAAGTACATCCTCAAACCTGGCTGATGTTTAACTGATCAGCCATTTATGAGATTAATGAAAGCTTTGACAGAAACTGTTTTCTATATCACAGACTAAGCTACACACACAGGCAAATGAAAACAGCCAGAAATATGTTATGTTCACTGAACACATCATTTATGAACACATTTTTCATGTTGTATAAAACTCAAACATTCTATTGAATGACTGAACAATCTACTTTAATATCCTCGTGTCCAATTAGTTCATATTCAACGTCTGCTATCTCTGGTCTGTTTATCTGGATTCTTGTCACGGGGGCAGCAGCTTCAGCAGAGAGGTCCATACTTTCTTCTCCCCAGTTACATCGTCCAGCTCTTTCTGGAGGACCCCCCTGTGTTTCCAGCCCAGTGGAGGAACATGCTTCTTCAGTGTGTTCTGGGTCTTCCCCGGGTTCTACCATCAGTGGAACATGTTCCACTTCATCGGACTTATTCTCAGATGAATAAATTGATCTAAGACAAGAAAAAAATAAGTCAGTTTAGATTAAAAAAAAAGCTCAAACTAATTGAAATTCTCACGGATGCTCCGTTGAATCCATACATTCATTCATTCCCACTGCCACCTCCTAATAAGAAATAATGATCGTTTCTCTGATGCACAAATACTGCAGTGCTGAAGATATTAAACCAAAATTGACATTCATTTTAATTGTACAAGTGATGACATTTGCAAAATTAATCAACATTACATTTAAACATTAAATCACTTTGATAAATGACTAAAAAACATTCTTACATACCTTCCTTCTTCTCTTGAACTCTTTTCCATCTGGTTAAGGAGAAAAATAATTCAAGGAAATGACTCCAGATAAACACAAATCAATATAATAATGTGATTTTTATGAATGCATTTGTTTTTTACCTTTTTTTCTTTTTTTATACCAATAAACTACAGAACATGTGATCAGTAGAACGATCACAGCAACAATAATTCCAGCCACTTCTCCTGGTGTCAAACCTTCTCGACATACAGAGTCAGAAGAAATAGTTCCTTCTCGTAGATATGTTGAACATCTACAAAGACAAGTGGAGACAGTTTAGAAGAAAACATCTGGAGCAAACATTTGTGAAGCTTCACTCACTGTTTGTGATCCTGACATGACGTGAACGTTCCATTTGAAAATGTTCCTTCACTGCAGGTTCCACACTCAGTGTCTGTGGAGGACGTTCCTGTGAAGAACATTGTGTGTGTCTTATAGTTTCTGCACTCTTGCATTTCACATGTTGGATGTGAAACTCGCCTGCTCTGATGATGAACTGTCCTGGTTCACATGTGGAGTGTTGCTGTGCTGCCACACATGTGTCCACTGAGCCGTCCACACAGAAAAAACCCTCCAGAGGTTCACACTTGGTGTTTGCTGTGAAGGTACAGGATCTGATCTCTCTCAGTCCTGTTGGTCAATAACAAATTCTACATCACATCTACATACTGACCAACTCATCATTCTAGTGAAGAACAAACTTTACCTTCAGTACAGACGAGACACTTGAAACCATGTTTCTCTCGGTTCAATTTGTCCATGTAAGTTCCATCATCACAGACAGTGCAGGACGGAGATGGAAATTCTGTGCAATGAACATTGACTCTGAATCCTGTGAGAGAAATAAATAAATGACACATTTGAGTGACGTTTTACATCAAGACTCCTGACAGTTACTCTTATAAGAAAAAAGGTCAACATTTAAAATAGGCAGAATACATTTGATAGAATCAACATACAAGTGTCATGCTTATGTTCTTTTGTTTTATTTTGAAGGTGGTTTTCCGTTTTCATGTGTCCTGTGTTTTGAGTGACAGACGCTGGCAGGTGCGCGGCTGGGGATGATGGAGTGGCGGGTTCTTCCCATTGATAAGGAGCGTCTCTACCCGGAAGAACTCGCCAGAGTATTGCGTTTCCAGACCAGGTTGGCTGTCCTTTCGATCTCGCTCCTCGCCTTTGAATCACAACTGGATAATCCTTTGGATACTCCTGACGTTGTCAGCACTTTTATTTACTCAAGTGAGTCCTTTTGTCTTTTTGTTTTAGTTGCTGTTGGGACCCCGATCTCCAGAAGTGCCCTGCCTTCGCCCCGAGTGCCTGTTTTGTTTTTTTGTTCCTATTACGGACCGCTCTGGATCTATATAAGACTTTTTTTTCTGAATTTTTCCTCCGTGGATTATTTAGAAGATAGCTGGGAAGGGCGACAGGTCTTGATACCTTCACTTAAACTTAGCGTTACATTTACCGATGTCAATAAAATGAAAAGAGACTTTAATAAACCACAACATGTACCTGTGCTCCTTCCAGCTGGACACTCAACATCCTTATCCTTCAACAGTGGACACTGTGACGTCACTCCTTCAACATCCTTATCCTTGAGAGAAAAGATCATTTAATATCAGATGATTTTTGAGAATCTATCAGTGATAGTTTCGTAGATTCTTCCGCGTCTGACCGTTATAAACCTCCTTGTAGGTGGACAACGCATGCGCAAATGCGTGGTTGATTTCCAACCTCGTGTACTGTACTGACACTAATAGAATGTTTTTCCATCATATTTGTCCATCATGATGAGTGCCATGGATCATACATGAACACACATGTTTAATGATAAATATTTGTTACCAGAGAACAATTGTTTCAACTGTAATGAAGCATACATGTTTGATATTTACCAATTAGTGTTAAATATTAGCTATATTGATGTTTGAGATAAAATGGGGACCCTTGAAATAAAAAGAAAGACCCACACTGTTAAGTCTTTCTGTAGGTTTGTTTATTGGACATAATAAATCGTTTTAGCAACACTAGAGGGCAGCAGAGAGTACAAGTTGCTTTGCGTGCAGGTGGAGAGACAGGACGAGCTAATGAGATCACCTGTGCAGGTGAAGCTTCTGTCTACAGAGCATGACTACAGCCAAGGTAATGTTAAACTCTTCTGTTAAATTGTTCTCATTTGGAGAGAATATCTAAGGATTATGGACATAAACTTGCAGTGTGACTGCAGTTCACACTTTTAATGATGTCGTCGTTGTAAATCTAAAACGTCCCGAGAAAGTAGAATTCTAGTGTTTCTGATCCCATCATGCAGGGAATAGCAGGTTTGATATAAATGTACATGAATTGATTCATTAAAGATATTATTACATTTGTCTCTTTTAACATTAAGACTTCATCACAAAGTATCATTTCTGGAGATGATTTGACTTCAATGTTGACAACAGTTTATACTGAGTGGATCTAGTATAACACTGACAGACCCGGCTGCAGAAAAACATTTAAGGGGGGGCATTACATTTTTTCAGGGGGGCAAACTTTTCAACCTAAAAACGTATTGGCTTCAGGCTGAACAATGGCTCTGGGACGACTCGCACAGTGCAGAGAAATAATTCTCCCATTACTAAAAAGTGACGGTTGATCCCAAAATCTAAAAAAACAACTAACAACCAACAACAAAGTTTAGTGCTGTGTCCATGTATTAAACTAAAGCACCACAGCTTCACTTCTACTAAAACATAAGCACTGAAGTCAACCTGAACACTGGATTGAACATCAAATAAGTTTTCATCTCATTGAACAAAATCATGGTAGGTGTGATGTGTGATCTGTTTGATACTTGATGAAGCCCAGTTGCTGCACATTGGCGCACGCATTGACGCACATTCTTCTTCTGAGAGTTGTAACACAGCGTCTCTTAACTGTTGAGCATGGTCCCGTCGTCTCGCACCAACGTCCATCTCCTCACTTTCGCTCTTCACTTTCCCGTACATACCGGGGACGTTCGTTAGCAAAGTTCGTTGCTAATAACCGTTAGCTTCGCCTCAGGAGCAGGTCCGAAAAAGTCGCTTCTGACACCAATGTAACGTTTGGTCCTCCACACATGACCAGACGGTTGTCTTGCACAGATATTGTTTCTTTGTTCGCTGTACTCACAGAGAGGTTATTGTTTCGGCCACAACCAACGCCGCTCGTTCTTCACACCACTAGTTGAACGCGAAATCTCTCTAACAACAACTGCGCATGCGCACAGACTCACCTTCTTAAAGTGCCCGCAACATTAATGAACAGAACAAACAGGATCGTTACAATATATATACAGTATATACACACACACACACACACACACACACACACGTCTATACACATACACACATATACATATACACACACACGTCTATACACATACACACATATATATACACACACGTCTATACACATACACACATATACACACATATATATACACACACGTCTATACACATACACACATATACACACACACACGTCTATACACATACACACATATACACACATATATATACACACACACGTCTATACACATACACACATATATAAACACACACACGTATATATATATACACACACACACACACACACACACGTCTATACACATACACACATATACACACACGTCTATACACATACACACATATATATACACACACGTCTATACACACACATATATACACACACACACGTCTATACACATACACACATATATATACACACACACGTCTATACACATACACACACATATATACACACACACGTCTATACACATACACACATATATGTACACACATATAAACACACGTCTATACGCATTGACACACCCGCACGCATTGACGCACATTGACACACACACACGTATTGACGCACATTGACGCACATTGACACACACGTATTGACGCACATTGACACGCGCGCACGCATTGACACGCACGGGTCACCCAGTATTATACAGAGCACCCCCCGACGTCGGATTCAAACGACCCGGGTTACATTTGACGCGTCGCCCATCTCTTCGTTGCCTTGGTAACGTGACGTGTCGCTGTTTCATTTGGCTACCGTAATTCTACAACTATGAAGCTCATTTGAAATGTTTAATGTCAACAGTGTGATTCTAATCCTGATTGTGCTTAACGACCTCAAACCACTTTAAGGAGGTACAGAGTGAATATAAATCGGTAAAAATGCTTAATTTTAATTTTTTGGAGCTTGGATTGTTTACGCATCGCGGAAGTCAAGAAGCTCTCGCGGATTAAAACATGCTTAAAAGGTCCTGTAAAAGTGACTATATTGTATATTTTTAGGTGTTTCAACTCCATAATGTTGACATTGTTTTATGAATGAGTAAAATAAAGTCTGTGCTATTTCGCTTGATCCTCTTTATAATCCGGTGCGCTTTTCTATGAAAATAGAAGCTTTCATTGAGATTGCGTTTATGGACATATGTTTTCTTTTTATTTAGCTGCGATTATGAGCGTCTACGTGACGTTTGTCAACATTAATCGCGAGTCTGCAGGGGTGACGTCACACATGCTAATCAACTGATCCTGCAGCGGTGACGTCACACCACAGGAATACAATGAGATATTGTGCTTGTTTGTTTAAAAGCGCCATGAATACAATAGTAGATGCGTGCTTGTATAAAGACCGAGTTAAGTTTAGTTTAAATTTAGCGTCAGCTAAAAAGTTTTCAAATTGCCGCATACGCAACTTCCGGATGATGACGTCACACTTGTTGACAAAGATCGATCGCATTTTATCCTCACGTTTGTGCATAACTTGACGGAATCAGGTGCGCGTCACTCGTCTATTGAGGTAAGATATCATTATTGCTTTAAGACTCAGAAATAATGTTTCATTGCGTGTAATGTAACTTTCTGTGGTGCGTTAACACGAGAGCTAGTTCGCTAAAACTTAGCTTTTTTAATTATAATGTAACTCACACACGTATTTTGTTTGTTATTTTGAAGGACGAAAATATATTTATATTCCAATAAAAAGTTTGCTATATTGGTGGGTCATGGTAGGCGATTTATTTTATTAATATTCAAGATTCTTAGCTACGGCACCTTCAACACATTCAACGCTTGTTAACCATACAACAGCACGAACGTTTAATCGGCGTGTTAAATAACAGATGCGGTGAACTCTGAGCCGCTGAAGCATCTGAACACCACGCGATAACAAAATATAAAGTGCAACTTACTTTCAAAACAAAGTGAAACAGTACAATATAAAATACTATCGAAAATATACACTTGAATAAAGTTATAAAACAATGCTTCAAGTTTCACACAAAAACTTAAATAGCTGCTTCGACACAACATTCATTTACACACAGCAATATAAACAATAATATAAACGTATTGTTTAGGCTCACCTAGGAGTGATAAGCGAGTGTATTCAGTAAAATTGCAGGAGCGTTGGCACACTTTACAGCTTAATGTGGACAAAACTGAAACTCTGGTGATTGCTCCTGATGATAAGATTCCATGGTTGAGTCAGTACTTGGGTGACTTAGGTCAGTCTGTCAAACTGAGCCTGAGAAACCTGGGTGTTGTATTTGATAAAGACATGTCTCTTGTTCAACACTGCAGAAAACTGACCAGAAACTGTTTCCTTCAACTGAGAAAAATCTCTAAACTTAGGAAAATGTTGTCACAACATGATCTGGAGCTTGTAATCCATGCGTTTGTTTCTTCTCGTCTGGACTATTGTAACGGTTTGTTTTCATGTCTTAACAAGAAGGAGCTGTCTCGTCTGCAGTTGATTCAGAACTCTGCAGCGAGAATTCTGACCCGCTCAAGTAGGAGAACTCACATTTCTCCGATCCTTAAAACTCTTCACTGGCTTCCAGTTTCTTTCAGGATCAACTTTAAAATTCTGGTTCTTACTTTCAAAGCTATTCATGGTCAGGCTCCTCCTTACATCACTGATCTGATCCAGCCTTACACCCCAGCTCGGTCTCTGAGGTCTGTGGATCAGAATCTACTGATGGTTCCACGCACACGGCTCAGGACCAGAGGAGAGAAATCTTTTCAGGCTGTTGCTCCTAAGCTTTGGAACAATCTTCCTCTCTCTTTGCGCTTGATGGAGTCTACTGACTCCTTTAAGAAACATCTTAAGACGTTTCTATTTGTTCAGGCTTTTCCTTGAATTTCTCGAACTTGTTGTTCTCGGTGTTGTCTTGATCTTTGAAGTATGTACTGTTTTGAGTATTGTTTTTGATTGTTAAAGCGCTTTGTGACCCTGGTCTCGAAAAGCGCTATATAAATAAATATTACTTACTTACTTACTTACTTACACGTGTCTCAGTCTCTGAGCCGCTGAAGCATCTGAACACCACGCGTCTCATCCGTGGAACGCAGGTAAAAAACAATGGCCGTCTTAAAGCGACAGTGTCTTGATGCGATACATGCATTGAAAAGTAATAAAACATAAAACACGAAAATAACAACTGGGTTTAATTATATACTTCCAGTGAAAATAATTGAAACATAAAACGACAAATAAACGGCTGGGTTACATTACTAAAAACTAAAGCCTGACAGAGGGGGAGTGGCGCGGGAATGAACTACCGTACTTACTGGCGCGCGCATGTACAGACAGCATATACATCTGTTGTTTTGAGCGAGCACCATAAACCGAATATACACAATAATCCATAGTGGTATTGGTTACAAGTGTCTACACGTGGTGTTCACTGCGCAGGTTAACTGTACCGCATTACAAGTAATAGAATGTAACTTAATGTTGGTGAACCACATAGCAATTCATCTACATTAGAAGTCTAAAAAGCGAATGGTAGTACAGTCACGGTGAATACAATTGTATAAATCGTTTAATTCATTTAAATATAAGTCAGCAGATGGAGAGACTTACCACAGTCTTTACCAATGGAAACATGGCGGTGGTCCATGAGGTCCAATTACTCTAGAAACTTCTGGATCATTTGAAATGGGCGGAGCATATTAAGATATTAACACTGAATATTGTTAAATTGACCCTTGACAGTGTTCATTCACTTTTTACACTGAATAAATAACACCTGGGTTTTAACTCTGGATATTGACAACAGCACTGCAGGGGGAGGAGCCACGTTTTACACCTGTTGTTGTTGTGTTACATCTGGAAGAGTTAAACCAGTCTATGAAATAGTTAAAATACATTAACACTTCCTTTTTGACACTTGGAAATTTACTGTGCACGAACGCACACATTAAACAAATGCGCACACCCACATAAAACAAACGCGCACGCACACATAAAACACACGCATGCGTACACGGACATGCACTGACAAACGCACACACACACGGTGACATGCACACATAAAACACACGCACGCACGCACACATAAAACAAACGCGGACGCACACATCAAAGAAACGCGCACGCACACCTAAAACACACGCATGCACACACAGACATGCACTGACACACGCCCACACACACGGTGACATGCACACATAAACACACGCACGCACGCACACATAAAAAACAAACGCGGACGCACACAAAACAAACGCGCACGCACACATTAAACACACGCATGCACACACAGACATGCACTGACACACGCACACACACACGGTGACATGCACACATAAAACACACACACGCACGCACACGCAGACACACACTGACACATGCGCACACACACCAGTGACATGCACACAAACGCATAACTACACATCACAAACAAACCTATATATATTTTTTTTAATCTGCGCTGTTGTGAAAGTGTGTTTCCCCTCTGGGGATGAATAAAGCTTTTCTATTCTATTCTATTCTAAAAAAAATCCGCGTTTGTTTTATGTGTTCGTGCGTGCGTGTGTTTTATGTTTGCATGTCACCGTGTGTGTGTGCGTTTGTCAGTGCATGTCTATGTATGCATGCGTGTGTTTTATGTGTGCGTGCGCGTTTGTTTTGTGTGCGTCCGCGTTTGTTTTATGTGTGCATGTCACCGTGTGTGTGTGCGTGTGTCAGTGCATGTCTGTGTGTGCATCCGTGTGTTTTGTGTGCGCGCGCGCGCATTTGTTTTATGTGTGCATGCGCGCATTTGTTTTATGTGTGCATGCGCGCATTTGTTTTATGTGTGCGTGCGCGCATTTGTTTCATGTGACATGCACACATAAAACACACGCACGCACGCACACATAAAACAAACGCGGACGCACACAAAACACACGCATGCACACACAGACATGCACTGACACACGCACACACACGGTGACATGCACACATAAAACACACACACGCATGCACACACAGACATGCACTGACACACGCACACACACGGTGACATGCACACATAAAACACACACACGCACGCACACGCAGACACACACTGACACATGCGCACACACACCAATGACATGCACACAAACGCATAACTACAGATCACAAACAAACCTATACAATCCGCGTTTGTTTTATGTGTGCGTGCGTGCGTGTGTTTTATGTTTGCATGTCACCGTGTGTGTGTGCGTTTGTCAGTGCATGTCTGTGTATGCATGCGTGTGTTTTATGTGTGCGTGCGCGTTTGTTTAATGTGGGTGTGCGCATTTGTTTAATGTGTGCGTGCGTGTGTTGTGTGCGTGTGCATTTGTTTTATCTGTGCGCGCGCATTTGTTTTGTGTGCTCTTGCGCATTTGTTTTGTGTGCGCGTGCGCATTTCTTTAATATGTGCGTGCGCGCATTTGTTTTATGTGTGCGTGCGCGCATTTGTTTTATGTGACGTGCGCGCATTTGTTTTATGTGTGCATGCGCGCATTTGCTTTATGTGTGCATGCGCGCATTTGTTTTATGTGTGCATGCGCGCATTTGTTTTATGTGTGCATGCGCGCATTTGTTTTATGTGTGCGTGCGCGCATCTGTTTCATGTGACATGCACACATAAAACACACGCACGCACGCACACATAAAACAAACGCGGACGCACACAAAACACACGCATGCACACACAGACATGCACTGACACACGCACACACACGGTGACATGCACACATAAAACACACACACGCACGCACACGCAGACACACACTGACACATGCGCACACACACCAATGACATGCACACAAACGCATAACTACACATCACAAACAAACCTATAAAACCCGCGTTTGTTTTATGTGTGCGTGCGTGCGTGTGTTTTATGTTTGCATGTCACCGTGTGTGTGTGCGTTTGTCAGTGCATGTCTGTGTATGCATGCGTGTGTTTTATGTGTGCGTGCGCGTTTGTTTAATGTGGGTGTGCGCATTTGTTTAATGTGTGCGTGCGTGTGTTGTGTGTTGACACGCGCAAGCATTGACGCACATTGTTTTGTGTGCGTCCGCGTTTGTTTTATGTGTGCATGTCACCGTGTGTGTGTGCGTGTGTCAGTGCATGTCTGTGTGTGCATCCGTGTGTTTTGTGTGCGCGCGCGCGCATTTGTTTTATGTGTGCATGCGCGCATTTGTTTTATGTGTGCATGCGCGCATTTGTTTTATGTGTGCGTGCGCGCATTTGTTTCATGTGACATGCACACATAAAACACACGCACGCACGCACACATAAAACAAACGCGGACGCACACAAAACACACGCATGCACACACAGACATGCACTGACACACGCACACACACGGTGACATGCACACATAAAACACACACGCATGCACACACAGACATGCACTGACACACGCACACACACGGTGACATGCACACATAAAACACACACACGCACGCACACGCAGACACACACTGACACATGCGCACACACACCAATGACATGCACACAAACGCATAACTACAGATCACAAACAAACCTATAAAATCCGCGTTTGTTTTATGTGTGCGTGCGTGCGTGTGTTTTATGTTTGCATGTCACCGTGTGTGTGTGCGTTTGTCAGTGCATGTGTGTGTATGCATGCGTGTGTTTTATGTGTGCGTGCGCGTTTGTTTTATGTGGGTGTGCGCATTTGTTTAATGTGTGCGTGCGTGTGTTGTGTGCGTGTGCATTTGTTTTATCTGTGCGCGCGCATTTGTTTTGTGTGCTCTTGCGCATTTGTTTTGTGTGCGCGTGCGCATTTCTTTAATATGTGCGTGCGCGCATTTGTTTTATGTGTGCGTGCGCGCATTTGTTTTATGTGACGTGCACGCATTTGTTTTATGTGTGCATGCGCGCATTTGCTTTATGTGTGCATGCGCGCATTTGTTTTATGTGTGCATGCGCGCATTGGTTTTATGTGTGCATGCGCGCATTTGTTTTATGTGTGCATGCGCGCATTTGTTTTATGTGTGCGTGCGCGCATTTGTTTCATGTGACATGCACACATAAAACACACGCACGCACGCACACATAAAACAAACGCGGACGCACACAAAACACACGCATGCACACACAGACATGCACTGACACACGCACACACACGGTGACATGCACACATAAAACACACACACGCACGCACACGCAGACACACACTGACACATGCGCACACACACCAATGACATGCACACAAACGCATAACTACACATCACAAACAAACCTATAAAACCCGCGTTTGTTTTATGTGTGCGTGCGTGCGTGTGTTTTATGTTTGCATGTCACCGTGTGTGTGTGCGTTTGTCAGTGCATGTCTGTGTATGCATGCGTGTGTTTTATGTGTGCGTGCGCGTTTGTTTTATGTGGGTGTGCGCATTTGTTTAATGTGTGCGTGCGTGTGTTGTGTGCGTGTGCATTTGTTTTATCTGTGCGCGCGCATTTGTTTTGTGTGCTCTTGCGCATTTGTTTTGTGTGCGCGTGCGCATTTCTTTAATATGTGCGTGCGCGCATTTGTTTTATGTGTGCGTGCGCGCATTTGTTTTATGTGACGTGCGCGCATTTGTTTTATGTGTGCATGCGCGCATTTGCTTTATGTGTGCATGCGCGCATTTGTTTTATGTGTGCATGCGCGCATTTGTTTTATGTGTGCGTGCGCGCATTGGTTTCATGTGACATGCACACATAAAACACACGCACGCACGCACACATAAAACAAACGCGGACGCACACAAAACACACGCATGCACACACAGACATGCACTGACACACGCACACACACGGTGACATGCACACATAAAACACACACACGCACGCACACGCAGACACACACTGACACATGCGCACACACACCAATGACATGCACACAAACGCATAACTACACGTCACAAACAAACCTATAAAATCCGCGTTTGTTTTATGTGTGCGTGCGTGCGTGTGTTTTATGTTTGCATGTCACCGTGTGTGTGTGCGTTTGTCAGTGCATGTCTGTGTATGCATGCGTGTGTTTTATGTGTGCGTGCGCGTTTGTTTAATGTGGGTGTGCGCATTTGTTTAATGTGTGCGTGCGTGTGTTGTGTGTTGACACGCGCAAGCATTGACGCACATTGACACACGCGCAAGCATTGACGCACATTGACACGCGCGCAAGCATTGACGCACATTGACACTCGCGCGCATATTGACGCACGCACACGCATTGACACGCACGGGCGCATTGACGCACATTGACACGCACGCGCGCATTGACGCACATTGACACGCGCGCAAGCATTGACGCACATTGACACGCGCGCAAGCATATTGACACACGCACACGCATTGACACGCACGCAAGCATTGACGCACATTGACACGCGCGCAAGCATTGACGCACATTGACACACGCGCGCATTGACACACATTGACACGCACATGACAATGGACGTGAGGTTCTGGTCTGCAGCCCACATCTGTGTATCGGATAGTCTGTCAAACATAAAAATGTAAACGGTTAGACTTTTATGATGCAATATACGAGGAACTAACTAAACATATACTGTACACACCTCCATGATGATTGCCTTTCTCAAGTGGCTTTGTATGTGCTGTTGGGTTTTGTCCATCTGTGCTGGTCTGAATTTGGTGACCTCACAAAAAGGGCAGTGAAAGAACAAGCAACACTGACGGCTGTGGTGTGAAGTACATCCTCAAACCTGGCTGATGTTTAACTGATCAGCCATTTATGAGATTAATGAAAGCTTTGACAGAAACTGTTTTCTATATCACAGACTAAGCTACACACACAGGCAAATGAAAACAGCCAGAAATATGTTATGTTCACTGAACACATCATTTATGAACACATTTTTCATGTTGTATAAAACTCAAACATTCTATTGAATGACTGAACAATCTACTTTAATATCCTCGTGTCCAATTAGTTCATATTCAACGTCTGCTATCTCTGGTCTGTTTATCTGGATTCTTGTCACGGGGGCAGCAGCTTCAGCAGAGAGGTCCATACTTTCTTCTCCCCAGTTACATCGTCCAGCTCTTTCTGGAGGACCCCCCTGTGTTTCCAGCCCAGTGGAGGAACATGCTTCTTCAGTGTGTTCTGGGTCTTCCCCGGGTTCTACCATCAGTGGAACATGTTCCACTTCATCGGACTTATTCTCAGATGAATAAATTGATCTAAGACAAGAAAAAAATAAGTCAGTTTAGATTAAAAAAAAAGCTCAAACTAATTGAAATTCTCACGGATGCTCCGTTGAATCCATACATTCATTCATTCCCACTGCCACCTCCTAATAAGAAATAATGATCGTTTCTCTGATGCACAAATACTGCAGTGCTGAAGATATTAAACCAAAATTGACATTCATTTTAATTGTACAAGTGATGACATTTGCAAAATTAATCAACATTACATTTAAACATTAAATCACTTTGATAAATGACTAAAAAACATTCTTACATACCTTCCTTCTTCTCTTGAACTCTTTTCCATCTGGTTAAGGAGAAAAATAATTCAAGGAAATGACTCCAGATAAACACAAATCAATATAATAATGTGATTTTTATGAATGCATTTGTTTTTTACCTCTTTTTCTTTTTTTATACCAATAAACTACAGAACATGTGATCAGTAGAACGATCACAGCAACAATAATTCCAGCCACTTCTCCTGGTGTCAAACCTTCTCGACATACAGAGTCAGAAGAAATAGTTCCTTCTCGTAGATATGTTGAACATCTACAAAGACAAGTGGAGACAGTTTAGAAGAAAACATCTGGAGCAAACATTTGTGAAGCTTCACTCACTGTTTGTGATCCTGACATGACGTGAACGTTCCATTTGAAAATGTTCCTTCACTGCAGGTTCCACACTCAGTGTCTGTGGAGGACGTTCCTGTGAAGAACATTGTGTGTGTCTTATAGTTTCTGCACTCTTGCATTTCACATGTTGGATGTGAAACTCGCCTGCTCTGATGATGAACTGTCCTGGTTCACATGTGGAGTGTTGCTGTGCTGCCACACATGTGTCCACTGAGCCGTCCACACAGAAAAAACCCTCCAGAGGTTCACACTTGGTGTTTGCTGTGAAGGTACAGGATCTGATCTCTCTCAGTCCTGTTAATCAATAACAAATTCTACATCACATCTACATACTGACCAACTCATCATTCTAGTGAAGAACAAACTTTACCTTCAGTACAGACGAGACACTTGAAACCATGTTTCTCTCGGTTCAATTTGTCCATGTAAGTTCCATCATCACAGACAGTGCAGGACGGAGATGGAAATTCTGTGCAATGAACATTGACTCTGAATCCTGTGAGAGAAATAAATAAATGACACATTTGAGTGACGTTTTACATCAAGACTCCTGACAGTTACTCTTATAAGAAAAAAGGTCAACATTTAAAATAGGCAGAATACATTTGATAGAATCAACATACAAGTGTCATGCTTATGTTCTTTTGTTTTATTTTGAAGGTGGTTTTCCGTTTTCATGTGTCCTGTGTTTTGAGTGACAGACGCTGGCAGGTGCGCGGCTGGGGATGATGGAGTGGCGGGTTCTTCCCATTGATAAGGAGCGTCTCTACCCGGAAGAACTCGCCAGAGTATTGCGTTTCCAGACCAGGTTGGCTGTCCTTTCGATCTCGCTCCTCGCCTTTGAATCACAACTGGATAATCCTTTGGATACTCCTGACGTTGTCAGCACTTTTATTTACTCAAGTGAGTCCTTTTGTCTTTTTGTTTTAGTTGCTGTTGGGACCCCGATCTCCAGAAGTGCCCTGCCTTCGCCCCGAGTGCCTGTTTTGTTTTTTTGTTCCTATTACGGACCGCTCTGGATCTATATAAGACTTTTTTTTCTGAATTTTTCCTCCGTGGATTATTTAGAAGATAGCTGGGAAGGGCGACAGGTCTTGATACCTTCACTTAAACTTAGCGTTACATTTACCGATGTCAATAAAATGAAAAGAGACTTTAATAAACCACAACATGTACCTGTGCTCCTTCCAGCTGGACACTCAACATCCTTATCCTTCAACAGTGGACACTGTGACGTCACTCCTTCAACATCCTTATCCTTGAGAGAAAAGATCATTTAATATCAGATGATTTTTGAGAATCTATCAGTGATAGTTTCGTAGATTCTTCCGCGTCTGACCGTTATAAACCTCCTTGTAGGTGGACAACGCATGCGCAAATGCGTGGTTGATTTCCAACCTCGTGTACTGTACTGACACTAATAGAATGTTTTTCCATCATATTTGTCCATCATGATGAGTGCCATGGATCATACATGAACACACATGTTTAATGATAAATATTTGTTACCAGAGAACAATTGTTTCAACTGTAATGAAGCATACATGTTTGATATTTACCAATTAGTGTTAAATATTAGCTATATTGATGTTTGAGATAAAATGGGGACCCTTGAAATAAAAAGAAAGACCCACACTGTTAAGTCTTTCTGTAGGTTTGTTTATTGGACATAATAAATCGTTTTAGCAACACTAGAGGGCAGCAGAGAGTACAAGTTGCTTTGCGTGCAGGTGGAGAGACAGGACGAGCTAATGAGATCACCTGTGCAGGTGAAGCTTCTGTCTACAGAGCATGACTACAGCCAAGGTAATGTTAAACTCTTCTGTTAAATTGTTCTCATTTGGAGAGAATATCTAAGGATTATGGACATAAACTTGCAGTGTGACTGCAGTTCACACTTTTAATGATGTCGTCGTTGTAAATCTAAAACGTCCCGAGAAAGTAGAATTCTAGTGTTTCTGATCCCATCATGCAGGGAATAGCAGGTTTGATATAAATGTACATGAATTGATTCATTAAAGATATTATTACATTTGTCTCTTTTAACATTAAGACTTCATCACAAAGTATCATTTCTGGAGATGATTTGACTTCAATGTTGACAACAGTTTATACTGAGTGGATCTAGTATAACACTGACAGACCCGGCTGCAGAAAAACATTTAAGGGGGGGCATTACATTTTTTCAGGGGGGCAAACTTTTCAACCTAAAAACGTATTGGCTTCAGGCTGAACAATGGCTCTGGGACGACTCGCACAGTGCAGAGAAATAATTCTCCCATTACTAAAAAGTGACGGTTGATCCCAAAATCTAAAAAAACAACTAACAACCAACAACAAAGTTTAGTGCTGTGTCCATGTATTAAACTAAAGCACCACAGCTTCACTTCTACTAAAACATAAGCACTGAAGTCAACCTGAACACTGGATTGAACATCAAATAAGTTTTCATCTCATTGAACAAAATCATGGTAGGTGTGATGTGTGATCTGTTTGATACTTGATGAAGCCCAGTTGCTGCACATTGGCGCACGCATTGACGCACATTCTTCTTCTGAGAGTTGTAACACAGCGTCTCTTAACTGTTGAGCATGGTCCCGTCGTCTCGCACCAACGTCCATCTCCTCACTTTCGCTCTTCACTTTCCCGTACATACCGGGGACGTTCGTTAGCAAAGTTCGTTGCTAATAACCGTTAGCTTCGCCTCAGGAGCAGGTCCGAAAAAGTCGCTTCTGACACCAATGTAACGTTTGGTCCTCCACACATGACCAGACGGTTGTCTTGCACAGATATTGTTTCTTTGTTCGCTGTACTCACAGAGAGGTTATTGTTTCGGCCACAACCAACGCCGCTCGTTCTTCACACCACTAGTTGAACGCGAAATCTCTCTAACAACAACTGCGCATGCGCACAGACTCACCTTCTTAAAGTGCCCGCAACATTAATGAACAGAACAAACAGGATCGTTACAATATATATACAGTATATACACACACACACACACACACACACACACACACACACGTCTATACACATACACACATATACATATACACACACACGTCTATACACATACACACATATATATACACACACGTCTATACACATACACACATATACACACACGTCTATACACATACACACACACACGTCTATACACATACACACATATACACACATATATATACACACACACGTCTATACACATACACACATATATAAACACACACACGTATATATATATACACACACACACACACACACACGTCTATACACATACACACATATACACACACGTCTATACACATACACACATATATATACACACACGTCTATACACACACATATATACACACACACACGTCTATACACATACACACATATATATACACACACACGTCTATACACATACACACACATATATACACACACACGTCTATACACATACACACATATATGTACACACATATAAACACACGTCTATACGCATTGACACACCCGCACGCATTGACGCACATTGACACACACACACGTATTGACGCACATTGACGCACATTGACACACACGTATTGACGCACATTGACACGCGCGCACGCATTGACACGCACGGGTCACCCAGTATTATACAGAGCACCCCCCGACGTCGGATTCAAACGACCCGGGTTACATTTGACGCGTCGCCCATCTCTTCGTTGCCTTGGTAACGTGACGTGTCGCTGTTTCATTTGGCTACCGTAATTCTACAACTATGAAGCTCATTTGAAATGTTTAATGTCAACAGTGTGATTCTAATCCTGATTGTGCTTAACGACCTCAAACCACTTTAAGGAGGTACAGAGTGAATATAAATCGGTAAAAATGCTTAATTTTAATTTTTTGGAGCTTGGATTGTTTACGCATCGCGGAAGTCAAGAAGCTCTCGCGGATTAAAACATGCTTAAAAGGTCCTGTAAAAGTGACTATATTGTATATTTTTAGGTGTTTCAACTCCATAATGTTGACATTGTTTTATGAATGAGTAAAATAAAGTCTGTGCTATTTCGCTTGATCCTCTTTATAATCCGGTGCGCTTTTCTATGAAAATAGAAGCTTTCATTGAGATTGCGTTTATGGACATATGTTTTCTTTTTATTTAGCTGCGATTATGAGCGTCTACGTGACGTTTGTCAACATTAATCACGAGTCTGCAGGGGTGACGTCACACATGCTAATCAACTGATCCTGCAGCGGTGACGTCACACCACAGGAATACAATGAGATATTGTGCTTGTTTGTTTAAAAGCGCCATGAATACAATAGTAGATGCGTGCTTGTATAAAGACCGAGTTAAGTTTAGTTTAAATTTAGCGTCAGCTAAAAAGTTTTCAAATTGCCGCATACGCAACTTCCGGATGATGACGTCACACTTGTTGACAAAGATCGATCGCATTTTATCCTCACGTTTGTGCATAACTTGACGGAATCAGGTGCGCGTCACTCGTCTATTGAGGTAAGATATCATTATTGCTTTAAGACTCAGAAATAATGTTTCATTGCGTGTAATGTAACTTTCTGTGGTGCGTTAACACGAGAGCTAGTTCGCTAAAACTTAGCTTTTTTAATTATAATGTAACTCACACACGTATTTTGTTTGTTATTTTGAAGGACGAAAATATATTTATATTCCAATAAAAAGTTTGCTATATTGGTGGGTCATGGTAGGCGATTTATTTTATTAATATTCAAGATTCTTAGCTACGGCACCTTCAACACATTCAACGCTTGTTAACCATACAACAGCACGAACGTTTAATCGGCGTGTTAAATAACAGATGCGGTGAACTCTGAGCCGCTGAAGCATCTGAACACCACGCGATAACAAAATATAAAGTGCAACTTACTTTCAAAACAAAGTGAAACAGTACAATATAAAATACTATCGAAAATATACACTTGAATAAAGTTATAAAACAATGCTTCAAGTTTCACACAAAAACTTAAATAGCTGCTTCGACACAACATTCATTTACACACAGCAATATAAACAATAATATAAACGTATTGTTTAGGCTCACCTAGGAGTGATAAGCGAGTGTATTCAGTAAAATTGCAGGAGCGTTGGCACACTTTACAGCTTAATGTGGACAAAACTGAAACTCTGGTGATTGCTCCTGATGATAAGATTCCATGGTTGAGTCAGTACTTGGGTGACTTAGGTCAGTCTGTCAAACTGAGCCTGAGAAACCTGGGTGTTGTATTTGATAAAGACATGTCTCTTGTTCAACACTGCAGAAAACTGACCAGAAACTGTTTCCTTCAACTGAGAAAAATCTCTAAACTTAGGAAAATGTTGTCACAACATGATCTGGAGCTTGTAATCCATGCGTTTGTTTCTTCTCGTCTGGACTATTGTAACGGTTTGTTTTCATGTCTTAACAAGAAGGAGCTGTCTCGTCTGCAGTTGATTCAGAACTCTGCAGCGAGAATTCTGACCCGCTCAAGTAGGAGAACTCACATTTCTCCGATCCTTAAAACTCTTCACTGGCTTCCAGTTTCTTTCAGGATCAACTTTAAAATTCTGGTTCTTACTTTCAGAGCTATTCATGGTCAGGCTCCTCCTTACATCACTGATCTGATCCAGCCTTACACCCCAGCTCGGTCTCTGAGGTCTGTGGATCAGAATCTACTGATGGTTCCACGCACACGGCTCAGGACCAGAGGAGAGAAATCTTTTCAGGCTGTTGCTCCTAAGCTTTGGAACAATCTTCCTCTCTCTTTGCGCTTGATGGAGTCTACTGACTCCTTTAAGAAACATCTTAAGACGTTTCTATTTGTTCAGGCTTTTCCTTGAATTTCTCGAACTTGTTGTTCTCGGTGTTGTCTTGATCTTTGAAGTATGTACTGTTTTGAGTATTGTTTTTGATTGTTAAAGCGCTTTGTGACCCTGGTCTCGAAAAGCGCTATATAAATAAATATTACTTACTTACTTACTTACTTACACGTGTCTCAGTCTCTGAGCCGCTGAAGCATCTGAACACCACGCGTCTCATCCGTGGAACGCAGGTAAAAAACAATGGCCGTCTTAAAGCGACAGTGTCTTGATGCGATACATGCATTGAAAAGTAATAAAACATAAAACACGAAAATAACAACTGGGTTTAATTATATACTTCCAGTGAAAATAATTGAAACATAAAACGACAAATAAACGGCTGGGTTACATTACTAAAAACTAAAGCCTGACAGAGGGGGAGTGGCGCGGGAATGAACTACCGTACTTACTGGCGCGCGCATGTACAGACAGCATATACATCTGTTGTTTTGAGCGAGCACCATAAACCGAATATACACAATAATCCATAGTGGTATTGGTTACAAGTGTCTACACGTGGTGTTCACTGCGCAGGTTAACTGTACCGCATTACAAGTAATAGAATGTAACTTAATGTTGGTGAACCACATAGCAATTCATCTACATTAGAAGTCTAAAAAGCGAATGGTAGTACAGTCACGGTGAATACAATTGTATAAATCGTTTAATTCATTTAAATATAAGTCAGCAGATGGAGAGACTTACCACAGTCTTTACCAATGGAAACATGGCGGTGGTCCATGAGGTCCAATTACTCTAGAAACTTCTGGATCATTTGAAATGGGCGGAGCATATTAAGATATTAACACTGAATATTGTTAAATTGACCCTTGACAGTGTTCATTCACTTTTTACACTGAATAAATAACACCTGGGTTTTAACTCTGGATATTGACAACAGCACTGCAGGGGGAGGAGCCACGTTTTACACCTGTTGTTGTTGTGTTACATCTGGAAGAGTTAAACCAGTCTATGAAATAGTTAAAATACATTAACACTTCCTTTTTAACACTTGGAAATTTACTGTGCACGAACGCACACATTAAACAAATGCGCACACCCACATAAAACAAACGCGCACGCACACATAAAACACACGCATGCGTACACGGACATGCACTGACAAACGCACACACACACGGTGACATGCACACATAAAACACACGCACGCACGCACACATAAAACAAACGCGGACGCACACATCAAAGAAACGCGCACGCACACCTAAAACACACGCATGCACACACAGACATGCACTGACACACGCCCACACACACGGTGACATGCACACATAAACACACGCACGCACGCACACATAAAAAACAAACGCGGACGCACACAAAACAAACGCGCACGCACACATTAAACACACGCATGCACACACAGACATGCACTGACACACGCACACACACACGGTGACATGCACACATAAAACACACACACGCACGCACACGCAGACACACACTGACACATGCGCACACACACCAGTGACATGCACACAAACGCATAACTACACATCACAAACAAACCTATATATATATTTTTTAATCTGCGCTGTTGTGAAAGTGTGTTTCCCCTCTGGGGATGAATAAAGCTTTTCTATTCTATTCTATTCTAAAAAAAATCCGCGTTTGTTTTATGTGTTCGTGCGTGCGTGTGTTTTATGTTTGCATGTCACCGTGTGTGTGTGCGTTTGTCAGTGCATGTCTATGTATGCATGCGTGTGTTTTATGTGTGCGTGCGCGTTTGTTTTGTGTGCGTCCGCGTTTGTTTTATGTGTGCATGTCACCGTGTGTGTGTGCGTGTGTCAGTGCATGTCTGTGTGTGCATCCGTGTGTTTTGTGTGCGCGCGCGCGCATTTGTTTTATGTGTGCATGCGCGCATTTGTTTTATGTGTGCATGCGCGCATTTGTTTTATGTGTGCGTGCGCGCATTTGTTTCATGTGACATGCACACATAAAACACACGCACGCACGCACACATAAAACAAACGCGGACGCACACAAAACACACGCATGCACACACAGACATGCACTGACACACGCACACACACGGTGACATGCACACATAAAACACACACGCATGCACACACAGACATGCACTGACACACGCACACACACGGTGACATGCACACATAAAACACACACACGCACGCACACGCAGACACACACTGACACATGCGCACACACACCAATGACATGCACACAAACGCATAACTACAGATCACAAACAAACCTATAAAATCCGCGTTTGTTTTATGTGTGCGTGCGTGCGTGCGTGTGTTTTATGTTTGCATGTCACCGTGTGTGTGTGCGTTTGTCAGTGCATGTCTGTGTATGCATGCGTGTGTTTTATGTGTGCGTGCGCGTTTGTTTTATGTGGGTGTGCGCATTTGTTTAATGTGTGCGTGCGTGTGTTGTGTGCGTGTGCATTTGTTTTATCTGTGCGCGCGCATTTGTTTTGTGTGCTCTTGCGCATTTGTTTTGTGTGCGCGTGCGCATTTCTTTAATATGTGCGTGCGCGCATTTGTTTTATGTGTGCGTGCGCGCATTTGTTTTATGTGACGTGCGCGCATTTGTTTTATGTGTGCATGCGCGCATTTGCTTTATGTGTGCATGCGCGCATTTGTTTTATGTGTGCATGCGCGCATTTGTTTTATGTGTGCATGCGCGCATTTGTTTTATGTGTGCGTGCGCGCATCTGTTTCATGTGACATGCACACATAAAACACACGCACGCACGCACACATAAAACAAACGCGGACGCACACAAAACACACGCATGCACACACAGACATGCACTGACACACGCACACACACGGTGACATGCACACATAAAACACACACACGCACGCACACGCAGACACACACTGACACATGCGCACACACACCAATGACATGCACACAAACGCATAACTACACATCACAAACAAACCTATAAAACCCGCGTTTGTTTTATGTGTGCGTGCGTGCGTGTGTTTTATGTTTGCATGTCACCGTGTGTGTGTGCGTTTGTCAGTGCATGTCTGTGTATGCATGCGTGTGTTTTATGTGTGCGTGCGCGTTTGTTTTATGTGGGTGTGCGCATTTGTTTAATGTGTGCGTGCGTGTGTTGTGTGCGTGTGCATTTGTTTTATCTGTGCGCGCGCATTTGTTTTGTGTGCTCTTGCGCATTTGTTTTGTGTGCGCGTGCGCATTTCTTTAATATGTGCGTGCGCGCATTTGTTTTATGTGTGCGTGCGCGCATTTGTTTTATGTGACGTGCGCGCATTTGTGTTATGTGTGCATGCGCGCATTTGCTTTATGTGTGCATGCGCGCATTTGTTTTATGTGTGCATGCGCGCATTTGTTTTATGTGTGCGTGCGCGCATTTGTTTCATGTGACATGCACACATAAAACACACGCACGCACGCACACATAAAACAAACGCGGACGCACACAAAACACACGCATTATGTGTGCGTGCGTGCGTGTGTTTTATGTTTGCATGTCACCGTGTGTGTGTGCGTTTGTCAGTGCATGTCTGTGTATGCATGCGTGTGTTTTATGTGTGCGTGCGCGTTTGTTTAATGTGGGTGTGCGCATTTGTTTAATGTGTGCGTGCGTGTGTTGTGTGTTGACACGCGCAAGCATTGACGCACATTGTTTTGTGTGCGTCCGCGTTTGTTTTATGTGTGCATGTCACCGTGTGTGTGTGCGTGTGTCAGTGCATGTCTGTGTGTGCATCCGTGTGTTTTGTGTGCGCGCGCGCGCATTTGTTTTATGTGTGCATGCGCGCATTTGTTTTATGTGTGCATGCGCGCATTTGTTTTATGTGTGCGTGCGCGCATTTGTTTCATGTGACATGCACACATAAAACACACGCACGCACGCACACATAAAACAAACGCGGACGCACACAAAACACACGCATGCACACACAGACATGCACTGACACACGCACACACACGGTGACATGCACACATAAAACACACACGCATGCACACACAGACATGCACTGACACACGCACACACACGGTGACATGCACACATAAAACACACACACGCACGCACACGCAGACACACACTGACACATGCGCACACACACCAATGACATGCACACAAACGCATAACTACACATCACAAACAAACCTATAAAACCCGCGTTTGTTTTATGTGTGCGTGCGTGCGTGTGTTTTATGTTTGCATGTCACCGTGTGTGTGTGCGTTTGTCAGTGCATGTCTGTGTATGCATGCGTGTGTTTTATGTGTGCGTGCGCGTTTGTTTTATGTGGGTGTGCGCATTTGTTTAATGTGTGCGTGCGTGTGTTGTGTGCGTGTGCATTTGTTTTATCTGTGCGCGCGCATTTGTTTTGTGTGCTCTTGCGCATTTGTTTTGTGTGCGCGTGCGCATTTCTTTAATATGTGCGTGCGCGCATTTGTTTTATGTGTGCGTGCGCGCATTTGTTTTATGTGACGTGCGCGCATTTGTGTTATGTGTGCATGCGCGCATTTGCTTTATGTGTGCATGCGCGCATTTGTTTTATGTGTGCATGCGCGCATTTGTTTTATGTGTGCGTGCGCGCATTTGTTTCATGTGACATGCACACATAAAACACACGCACGCACGCACACATAAAACAAACGCGGACGCACACAAAACACACGCATGCACACACAGACATGCACTGACACACGCACACACACGGTGACATGCACACATAAAACACACACACGCACGCACACGCAGACACACACTGACACATGCGCACACACACCAATGACATGCACACAAACGCATAACTACACATCACAAACAAACCTATAAAACCCGCGTTTGTTTTATGTGTGCGTGCGTGCGTGTGTTTTATGTTTGCATGTCACCGTGTGTGTGTGCGTTTGTCAGTGCATGTCTGTGTATGCATGCGTGTGTTTTTTATGTGTGCGTGCGCGTTTGTTTTATGTGGGTGTGCGCATTTGTTTAATGTGTGCGTGCGTGTGTTGTGTGCGTGTGCATTTGTTTTATCTGTGCGCGCGCATTTGTTTTGTGTGCTCTTGCGCATTTGTTTTGTGTGCGCGTGCGCATTTCTTTAATATGTGCGTGCGCGCATTTGTTTTATGTGTGCGTGCGCGCATTTGTTTTATGTGACGTGCGCGCATTTGTTTTATGTGTGCATGCGCGCATTTGCTTTATGTGTGCATGCGCGCATTTGTTTTATGTGTGCATGCGCGCATTTGTTTTATGTGTGCGTGCGCGCATTGGTTTCATGTGACATGCACACATAAAACACACGCACGCACGCACACATAAAACAAACGCGGACGCACACAAAACACACGCATGCACACACAGACATGCACTGACACACGCACACACACGGTGACATGCACACATAAAACACACACACGCACGCACACGCAGACACACACTGACACATGCGCACACACACCAATGACATGCACACAAACGCATAACTACACGTCACAAACAAACCTATAAAATCCGCGTTTGTTTTATGTGTGCGTGCGTGCGTGTGTTTTATGTTTGCATGTCACCGTGTGTGTGTGCGTTTGTCAGTGCATGTCTGTGTATGCATGCGTGTGTTTTATGTGTGCGTGCGCGTTTGTTTAATGTGGGTGTGCGCATTTGTTTAATGTGTGCGTGCGTGTGTTGTGTGTTGACACGCGCAAGCATTGACGCACATTGACACACGCGCAAGCATTGACGCACATTGACACGCGCGCAAGCATTGACGCACATTGACACTCGCGCGCATATTGACGCACGCACACGCATTGACACGCACGGGCGCATTGACGCACATTGACACGCACGCGCGCATTGACGCACATTGACACGCGCGCAAGCATTGACGCACATTGACACGCGCGCAAGCATATTGACACACGCACACGCATTGACACGCGCGCAAGCATTGACGCACATTGACACGCGCGCAAGCATTGACGCACATTGACACACGCGCGCATTGACACACATTGACACGCACATGACAATGGACGTGAGGTTCTGGTCTGCAGCCCACATCTGTGTATCGGATAGTCTGTCAAACATAAAAATGTAAACGGTTAGACTTTTATGATGCAATATACGAGGAACTAACTAAACATATACTGTACACACCTCCATGATGATTGCCTTTCTCAAGTGGCTTTGTATGTGCTGTTGGGTTTTGTCCATCTGTGCTGGTCTGAATTTGGTGACCTCACAAAAAGGGCAGTGAAAGAACAAGCAACACTGACGGCTGTGGAGTGAAGTACATCCTCAAACCTGGCTGATGTTTAACTGATCAGCCATTTATGAGATTAATGAAAGCTTTGACAGAAACTGTTTTCTATATCACAGACTAAGCTACACACACAGGCAAATGAAAACAGCCAGAAATATGTTATGTTCACTGAACACATCATTTATGAACACATTTTTCATGTTGTATAAAACTCAAACATTCTATTGAATGACTGAACAATCTACTTTAATATCCTCGTGTCCAATTAGTTCATATTCAACGTCTGCTATCTCTGGTCTGTTTATCTGGATTCTTGTCACGGGGGCAGCAGCTTCAGCAGAGAGGTCCATACTTTCTTCTCCCCAGTTACATCGTCCAGCTCTTTCTGGAGGACCCCCCTGTGTTTCCAGCCCAGTGGAGGAACATGCTTCTTCAGTGTGTTCTGGGTCTTCCCCGGGTTCTACCATCAGTGGAACATGTTCCACTTCATCGGACTTATTCTCAGATGAATAAATTGATCTAAGACAAGAAAAAAATAAGTCAGTTTAGATTAAAAAAAAAGCTCAAACTAATTGAAATTCTCACGGATGCTCCGTTGAATCCATACATTCATTCATTCCCACTGCCACCTCCTAATAAGAAATAATGATCGTTTCTCTGATGCACAAATACTGCAGTGCTGAAGATATTAAACCAAAATTGACATTCATTTTAATTGTACAAGTGATGACATTTGCAAAATTAATCAACATTACATTTAAACATTAAATCACTTTGATAAATGACTAAAAAACATTCTTACATACCTTCCTTCTTCTCTTGAACTCTTTTCCATCTGGTTAAGGAGAAAAATAATTCAAGGAAATGACTCCAGATAAACACAAATCAATATAATAATGTGATTTTTATGAATGCATTTGTTTTTTACCTCTTTTTCTTTTTTTATACCAATAAACTACAGAACATGTGATCAGTAGAACGATCACAGCAACAATAATTCCAGCCACTTCTCCTGGTGTCAAACCTTCTCGACATACAGAGTCAGAAGAAATAGTTCCTTCTCGTAGATATGTTGAACATCTACAAAGACAAGTGGAGACAGTTTAGAAGAAAACATCTGGAGCAAACATTTGTGAAGCTTCACTCACTGTTTGTGATCCTGACATGACGTGAACGTTCCATTTGAAAATGTTCCTTCACTGCAGGTTCCACACTCAGTGTCTGTGGAGGACGTTCCTGTGAAGAACATTGTGTGTGTCTTATAGTTTCTGCACTCTTGCATTTCACATGTTGGATGTGAAACTCGCCTGCTCTGATGATGAACTGTCCTGGTTCACATGTGGAGTGTTGCTGTGCTGCCACACATGTGTCCACTGAGCCGTCCACACAGAAAAAACCCTCCAGAGGTTCACACTTGGTGTTTGCTGTGAAGGTACAGGATCTGATCTCTCTCAGTCCTGTTAGTCAATAACAAATTCTACATCACATCTACATACTGACCAACTCATCATTCTAGTGAAGAACAAACTTTACCTTCAGTACAGACGAGACACTTGAAACCATGTTTCTCTCGGTTCAATTTGTCCATGTAAGTTCCATCATCACAGACAGTGCAGGACGGAGATGGAAATTCTGTGCAATGAACATTGACTCTGAATCCTGTGAGAGAAATAAATAAATGACACATTTGAGTGACGTTTTACATCAAGACTCCTGACAGTTACTCTTATAAGAAAAAAGGTCAACATTTAAAATAGGCAGAATACATTTGATAGAATCAACATACAAGTGTCATGCTTATGTTCTTTTGTTTTATTTTGAAGGTGGTTTTCCGTTTTCATGTGTCCTGTGTTTTGAGTGACAGACGCTGGCAGGTGCGCGGCTGGGGATGATGGAGTGGCGGGTTCTTCCCATTGATAAGGAGCGTCTCTACCCGGAAGAACTCGCCAGAGTATTGCGTTTCCAGACCAGGTTGGCTGTCCTTTCGATCTCGCTCCTCGCCTTTGAATGACAACTGGATAATCCTTTGGATACTCCTGACGTTGTCAGCACTTTTATTTACTCAAGTGAGTCCTTTTGTCTTTTTGTTTTAGTTGCTGTTGGGACCCCGATCTCCAGAAGTGCCCTGCCTTCGCCCCGAGTGCCTGTTTTGTTTTTTTGTTCCTATTACGGACCGCTCTGGATCTATATAAGACTTTTTTTTCTGAATTTTTCCTCCGTGGATTATTTAGAAGATAGCTGGGAAGGGCGACAGGTCTTGATACCTTCACTTAAACTTAGCGTTACATTTACCGATGTCAATAAAATGAAAAGAGACTTTAATAAACCACAACATGTACCTGTGCTCCTTCCAGCTGGACACTCAACATCCTTATCCTTCAACAGTGGACACTGTGACGTCACTCCTTCAACATCCTTATCCTTGAGAGAAAAGATCATTTAATATCAGATGATTTTTGAGAATCTATCAGTGATAGTTTCGTAGATTCTTCCGCGTCTGACCGTTATAAACCTCCTTGTAGGTGGACAACGCATGCGCAAATGCGTGGTTGATTTCCAACCTCGTGTACTGTACTGACACTAATAGAATGTTTTTCCATCATATTTGTCCATCATGATGAGTGCCATGGATCATACATGAACACACATGTTTAATGATAAATATTTGTTACCAGAGAACAATTGTTTCAACTGTAATGAAGCATACATGTTTGATATTTACCAATTAGTGTTAAATATTAGCTATATTGATGTTTGAGATAAAATGGGGACCCTTGAAATAAAAAGAAAGACCCACACTGTTAAGTCTTTCTGTAGGTTTGTTTATTGGACATAATAAATCGTTTTAGCAACACTAGAGGGCAGCAGAGAGTACAAGTTGCTTTGCGTGCAGGTGGAGAGACAGGACGAGCTAATGAGATCACCTGTGCAGGTGAAGCTTCTGTCTACAGAGCATGACTACAGCCAAGGTAATGTTAAACTCTTCTGTTAAATTGTTCTCATTTGGAGAGAATATCTAAGGATTATGGACATAAACTTGCAGTGTGACTGCAGTTCACACTTTTAATGATGTCGTCGTTGTAAATCTAAAACGTCCCGAGAAAGTAGAATTCTAGTGTTTCTGATCCCATCATGCAGGGAATAGCAGGTTTGATATAAATGTACATGAATTGATTCATTAAAGATATTATTACATTTGTCTCTTTTAACATTAAGACTTCATCACAAAGTATCATTTCTGGAGATGATTTGACTTCAATGTTGACAACAGTTTATACTGAGTGGATCTAGTATAACACTGACAGACCCGGCTGCAGAAAAACATTTAAGGGGGGGCATTACATTTTTTCAGGGGGGCAAACTTTTCAACCTAAAAACGTATTGGCTTCAGGCTGAACAATGGCTCTGGGACGACTCGCACAGTGCAGAGAAATAATTCTCCCATTACTAAAAAGTGACGGTTGATCCCAAAATCTAAAAAAACAACTAACAACCAACAACAAAGTTTAGTGCTGTGTCCATGTATTAAACTAAAGCACCACAGCTTCACTTCTACTAAAACATAAGCACTGAAGTCAACCTGAACACTGGATTGAACATCAAATAAGTTTTCATCTCATTGAACAAAATCATGGTAGGTGTGATGTGTGATCTGTTTGATACTTGATGAAGCCCAGTTGCTGCACATTGGCGCACGCATTGACGCACATTCTTCTTCTGAGAGTTGTAACACAGCGTCTCTTAACTGTTGAGCATGGTCCCGTCGTCTCGCACCAACGTCCATCTCCTCACTTTCGCTCTTCACTTTCCCGTACATACCGGGGACGTTCGTTAGCAAAGTTCGTTGCTAATAACCGTTAGCTTCGCCTCAGGAGCAGGTCCGAAAAAGTCGCTTCTGACACCAATGTAACGTTTGGTCCTCCACACATGACCAGACGGTTGTCTTGCACAGATATTGTTTCTTTGTTCGCTGTACTCACAGAGAGGTTATTGTTTCGGCCACAACCAACGCCGCTCGTTCTTCACACCACTAGTTGAACGCGAAATCTCTCTAACAACAACTGCGCATGCGCACAGACTCACCTTCTTAAAGTGCCCGCAACATTAATGAACAGAACAAACAGGATCGTTACAATATATATACAGTATATACACACACACACACACACACACACACGTCTATACACATACACACATATACATATACACACACACGTCTATACACATACACACATATATATACACACACGTCTATACACATACACACATATACACACATATATATACACACGTCTATACACATACACACATATACACACACACACGTCTATACACATACACACATATACACACATATATATACACACACACGTCTATACACATACACACATATATAAACACACACACGTATATATATATACACACACACACACACACACACACGTCTATACACATACACACATATACACACACGTCTATACACATACACACATATATATACACACACGTCTATACACACACATATATACACACACACACGTCTATACACATACACACATATATATACACACACACGTCTATACACATACACACACATATATACACACACACGTCTATACACATACACACATATATGTACACACATATAAACACACGTCTATACGCATTGACACACCCGCACGCATTGACGCACATTGACACACACACGTATTGACGCACATTGACGCACATTGACACACACGTATTGACGCACATTGACACGCGCGCACGCATTGACACGCACGGGTCACCCAGTATTATACAGAGCACCCCCCGACGTCGGATTCAAACGACCCGGGTTACATTTGACGCGTCGCCCATCTCTTCGTTGCCTTGGTAACGTGACGTGTCGCTGTTTCATTTGGCTACCGTAATTCTACAACTATGAAGCTCATTTGAAATGTTTAATGTCAACAGTGTGATTCTAATCCTGATTGTGCTTAACGACCTCAAACCACTTTAAGGAGGTACAGAGTGAATATAAATCGGTAAAAATGCTTAATTTTAATTTTTTGGAGCTTGGATTGTTTACGCATCGCGGAAGTCAAGAAGCTCTCGCGGATTAAAACATGCTTAAAAGGTCCTGTAAAAGTGACTATATTGTATATTTTTAGGTGTTTCAACTCCATAATGTTGACATTGTTTTATGAATGAGTAAAATAAAGTCTGTGCTATTTCGCTTGATCCTCTTTATAATCCGGTGCGCTTTTCTATGAAAATAGAAGCTTTCATTGAGATTGCGTTTATGGACATATGTTTTCTTTTTATTTAGCTGCGATTATGAGCGTCTACGTGACGTTTGTCAACATTAATCGCGAGTCTGCAGGGGTGACGTCACACATGCTAATCAACTGATCCCGCAGCGGTGACGTCACACCACAGGAATACAATGAGATATTGTGCTTGTTTGTTTAAAAGCGCCATGAATACAATAGTAGATGCGTGCTTGTATAAAGACCGAGTTAAGTTTAGTTTAAATTTAGCGTCAGCTAAAAAGTTTTCAAATTGCCGCATACGCAACTTCCGGATGATGACGTCACACTTGTTGACAAAGATCGATCGCATTTTATCCTCACGTTTGTGCATAACTTGACGGAATCAGGTGCGCGTCACTCGTCTATTGAGGTAAGATATCATTATTGCTTTAAGACTCAGAAATAATGTTTCATTGCGTGTAATGTAACTTTCTGTGGTGCGTTAACACGAGAGCTAGTTCGCTAAAACTTAGCTTTTTTAATTATAATGTAACTCACACACGTATTTTGTTTGTTATTTTGAAGGACGAAAATATATTTATATTCCAATAAAAAGTTTGCTATATTGGTGGGTCATGGTAGGCGATTTATTTTATTAATATTCAAGATTCTTAGCTACGGCACCTTCAACACATTCAACGCTTGTTAACCATACAACAGCACGAACGTTTAATCGGCGTGTTAAATAACAGATGCGGTGAACTCTGAGCCGCTGAAGCATCTGAACACCACGCGATAACAAAATATAAAGTGCAACTTACTTTCAAAACAAAGTGAAACAGTACAATATAAAATACTATCGAAAATATACACTTGAATAAAGTTATAAAACAATGCTTCAAGTTTCACACAAAAACTTAAATAGCTGCTTCGACACAACATTCATTTACACACAGCAATATAAACAATAATATAAACGTATTGTTTAGGCTCACCTAGGAGTGATAAGCGAGTGTATTCAGTAAAATTGCAGGAGCGTTGGCACACTTTACAGCTTAATGTGGACAAAACTGAAACTCTGGTGATTGCTCCTGATGATAAGATTCCATGGTTGAGTCAGTACTTGGGTGACTTAGGTCAGTCTGTCAAACTGAGCCTGAGAAACCTGGGTGTTGTATTTGATAAAGACATGTCTCTTGTTCAACACTGCAGAAAACTGACCAGAAACTGTTTCCTTCAACTGAGAAAAATCTCTAAACTTAGGAAAATGTTGTCACAACATGATCTGGAGCTTGTAATCCATGCGTTTGTTTCTTCTCGTCTGGACTATTGTAACGGTTTGTTTTCATGTCTTAACAAGAAGGAGCTGTCTCGTCTGCAGTTGATTCAGAACTCTGCAGCGAGAATTCTGACCCGCTCAAGTAGGAGAACTCACATTTCTCCGATCCTTAAAACTCTTCACTGGCTTCCAGTTTCTTTCAGGATCAACTTTAAAATTCTGGTTCTTACTTTCAGAGCTATTCATGGTCAGGCTCCTCCTTACATCACTGATCTGATCCAGCCTTACACCCCAGCTCGGTCTCTGAGGTCTGTGGATCAGAATCTACTGATGGTTCCACGCACACGGCTCAGGACCAGAGGAGAGAAATCTTTTCAGGCTGTTGCTCCTAAGCTTTGGAACAATCTTCCTCTCTCTTTGCGCTTGATGGAGTCTACTGACTCCTTTAAGAAACATCTTAAGACGTTTCTATTTGTTCAGGCTTTTCCTTGAATTTCTCGAACTTGTTGTTCTCGGTGTTGTCTTGATCTTTGAAGTATGTACTGTTTTGAGTATTGTTTTTGATTGTTAAAGCGCTTTGTGACCCTGGTCTCGAAAAGCGCTATATAAATAAATATTACTTACTTACTTACTTACTTACACGTGTCTCAGTCTCTGAGCCGCTGAAGCATCTGAACACCACGCGTCTCATCCGTGGAACGCAGGTAAAAAACAATGGCCGTCTTAAAGCGACAGTGTCTTGATGCGATACATGCATTGAAAAGTAATAAAACATAAAACACGAAAATAACAACTGGGTTTAATTATATACTTCCAGTGAAAATAATTGAAACATAAAACGACAAATAAACGGCTGGGTTACATTACTAAAAACTAAAGCCTGACAGAGGGGGAGTGGCGCGGGAATGAACTACCGTACTTACTGGCGCGCGCATGTACAGACAGCATATACATCTGTTGTTTTGAGCGAGCACCATAAACCGAATATACACAATAATCCATAGTGGTATTGGTTACAAGTGTCTACACGTGGTGTTCACTGCGCAGGTTAACTGTACCACATTACAAGTAATAGAATGTAACTTAATGTTGGTGAACCACATAGCAATTCATCTACATTAGAAGTCTAAAAAGCGAATGGTAGTACAGTCACGGTGAATACAATTGTATAAATCGTTTAATTCATTTAAATATAAGTCAGCAGATGGAGAGACTTACCACAGTCTTTACCAATGGAAACATGGCGGTGGTCCATGAGGTCCAATTACTCTAGAAACTTCTGGATCATTTGAAATGGGCGGAGCATATTAAGATATTAACACTGAATATTGTTAAATTGACCCTTGACAGTGTTCATTCACTTTTTACACTGAATAAATAACACCTGGGTTTTAACTCTGGATATTGACAACAGCACTGCAGGGGGAGGAGCCACGTTTTACACCTGTTGTTGTTGTGTTACATCTGGAAGAGTTAAACCAGTCTATGAAATAGTTAAAATACATTAACACTTCCTTTTTAACACTTGGAAATTTACTGTGCACGAACGCACACATTAAACAAATGCGCACACCCACATAAAACAAACGCGCACGCACACATAAAACACACGCATGCGTACACGGACATGCACTGACAAACGCACACACACACGGTGACATGCACACATAAAACACACGCACGCACGCACACATAAAACAAACGCGGACGCACACATCAAAGAAACGCGCACGCACACCTAAAACACACGCATGCACACACAGACATGCACTGACACACGCCCACACACACGGTGACATGCACACATAAACACACGCACGCACGCACACATAAAAAACAAACGCGGACGCACACAAAACAAACGCGCACGCACACATTAAACACACGCATGCACACACAGACATGCACTGACACACGCACACACACACGGTGACATGCACACATAAAACACACACACGCACGCACACGCAGACACACACTGACACATGCGCACACACACCAGTGACATGCACACAAACGCATAACTACACATCACAAACAAACCTATATATATTTTTTTTAATCTGCGCTGTTGTGAAAGTGTGTTTCCCCTCTGGGGATGAATAAAGCTTTTCTATTCTATTCTATTCTAAAAAAAATCCGCGTTTGTTTTATGTGTTCGTGCGTGCGTGTGTTTTATGTTTGCATGTCACCGTGTGTGTGTGCGTTTGTCAGTGCATGTCTATGTATGCATGCGTGTGTTTTATGTGTGCGTGCGCGTTTGTTTTGTGTGCGTCCGCGTTTGTTTTATGTGTGCATGTCACCGTGTGTGTGTGCGTGTGTCAGTGCATGTCTGTGTGTGCATCCGTGTGTTTTGTGTGCGCGCGCGCGCATTTGTTTTATGTGTGCATGCGCGCATTTGTTTTATGTGTGCATGCGCGCATTTGTTTTATGTGTGCGTGCGCGCATTTGTTTCATGTGACATGCACACATAAAACACACGCACGCACGCACACATAAAACAAACGCGGACGCACACAAAACACACGCATGCACACACAGACATGCACTGACACACGCACACACACGGTGACATGCACACATAAAACACACACGCATGCACACACAGACATGCACTGACACACGCACACACACGGTGACATGCACACATAAAACACACACACGCACGCACACGCAGACACACACTGACACATGCGCACACACACCAATGACATGCACACAAACGCATAACTACAGATCACAAACAAACCTATAAAATCCGCGTTTGTTTTATGTGTGCGTGCGTGCGTGTGTTTTATGTTTGCATGTCACCGTGTGTGTGTGCGTTTGTCAGTGCATGTCTGTGTATGCATGCGTGTGTTTTATGTGTGCGTGCGCGTTTGTTTTATGTGGGTGTGCGCATTTGTTTAATGTGTGCGTGCGTGTGTTGTGTGCGTGTGCATTTGTTTTATCTGTGCGCGCGCATTTGTTTTGTGTGCTCTTGCGCATTTGTTTTGTGTGCGCGTGCGCATTTCTTTAATATGTGCGTGCGCGCATTTGTTTTATGTGTGCGTGCGCGCATTTGTTTTATGTGACGTGCGCGCATTTGTTTTATGTGTGCATGCGCGCATTTGCTTTATGTGTGCATGCGCGCATTTGTTTTATGTGTGCATGCGCGCATTTGTTTTATGTGTGCATGCGCGCATTTGTTTTATGTGTGCGTGCGCGCATCTGTTTCATGTGACATGCACACATAAAACACACGCACGCACGCACACATAAAACAAACGCGGACGCACACAAAACACACGCATGCACACACAGACATGCACTGACACACGCACACACACGGTGACATGCACACATAAAACACACACACGCACGCACACGCAGACACACACTGACACATGCGCACACACACCAATGAGATGCACACAAACGCATAACTACACATCACAAACAAACCTATAAAACCCGCGTTTGTTTTATGTGTGCGTGCGTGCGTGTGTTTTATGTTTGCATGTCACCGTGTGTGTGTGCGTTTGTCAGTGCATGTCTGTGTATGCATGCGTGTGTTTTATGTGTGCGTGCGCGTTTGTTTTATGTGGGTGTGCGCATTTGTTTAATGTGTGCGTGCGTGTGTTGTGTGCGTGTGCATTTGTTTTATCTGTGCGCGCGCATTTGTTTTGTGTGCTCTTGCGCATTTGTTTTGTGTGCGCGTGCGCATTTCTTTAATATGTGCGTGCGCGCATTTGTTTTATGTGTGCGTGCGCGCATTTGTTTTATGTGACGTGCGCGCATTTGTGTTATGTGTGCATGCGCGCATTTGCTTTATGTGTGCATGCGCGCATTTGTTTTATGTGTGCATGCGCGCATTTGTTTTATGTGTGCGTGCGCGCATTTGTTTCATGTGACATGCACACATAAAACACACGCACGCACGCACACATAAAACAAACGCGGACGCACACAAAACACACGCATTATGTGTGCGTGCGTGCGTGTGTTTTATGTTTGCATGTCACCGTGTGTGTGTGCGTTTGTCAGTGCATGTCTGTGTATGCATGCGTGTGTTTTATGTGTGCGTGCGCGTTTGTTTAATGTGGGTGTGCGCATTTGTTTAATGTGTGCGTGCGTGTGTTGTGTGTTGACACGCGCAAGCATTGACGCACATTGTTTTGTGTGCGTCCGCGTTTGTTTTATGTGTGCATGTCACCGTGTGTGTGTGCGTGTGTCAGTGCATGTCTGTGTGTGCATCCGTGTGTTTTGTGTGCGCGCGCGCGCATTTGTTTTATGTGTGCATGCGCGCATTTGTTTTATGTGTGCATGCGCGCATTTGTTTTATGTGTGCGTGCGCGCATTTGTTTCATGTGACATGCACACATAAAACACACGCACGCACGCACACATAAAACAAACGCGGACGCACACAAAACACACGCATGCACACACAGACATGCACTGACACACGCACACACACGGTGACATGCACACATAAAACACACACGCATGCACACACAGACATGCACTGACACACGCACACACACGGTGACATGCACACATAAAACACACACACGCACGCACACGCAGACACACACTGACACATGCGCACACACACCAATGACATGCACACAAACGCATAACTACAGATCACAAACAAACCTATAAAATCCGCGTTTGTTTTATGTGTGCGTGCGTGCGTGTGTTTTATGTTTGCATGTCACCGTGTGTGTGTGCGTTTGTCAGTGCATGTGTGTGTATGCATGCGTGTGTTTTACGTGTGCGTGCGCGTTTGTTTTATGTGGGTGTGCGCATTTGTTTAATGTGTGCGTGCGTGTGTTGTGTGCGTGTGCATTTGTTTTATCTGTGCGCGCGCATTTGTTTTGTGTGCTCTTGCGCATTTGTTTTGTGTGCGCGTGCGCATTTCTTTAATATGTGCGTGCGCGCATTTGTTTTATGTGTGCGTGCGCGCATTTGTTTTATGTGACGTGCACGCATTTGTTTTATGTGTGCATGCGCGCATTTGCTTTATGTGTGCATGCGCGCATTTGTTTTATGTGTGCATGCGCGCATTGGTTTTATGTGTGCATGCGCGCATTTGTTTTATGTGTGCATGCGCGCATTTGTTTTATGTGTGCGTGCGCGCATTTGTTTCATGTGACATGCACACATAAAACACACGCACGCACGCACACATAAAACAAACGCGGACGCACACAAAACACACGCATGCACACACAGACATGCACTGACACACGCACACACACGGTGACATGCACACATAAAACACACACACGCACGCACACGCAGACACACACTGACACATGCGCACACACACCAATGACATGCACACAAACGCATAACTACACATCACAAACAAACCTATAAAACCCGCGTTTGTTTTATGTGTGCGTGCGTGCGTGTGTTTTATGTTTGCATGTCACCGTGTGTGTGTGCGTTTGTCAGTGCATGTCTGTGTATGCATGCGTGTGTTTTATGTGTGCGTGCGCGTTTGTTTTATGTGGGTGTGCGCATTTGTTTAATGTGTGCGTGCGTGTGTTGTGTGCGTGTGCATTTGTTTTATCTGTGCGCGCGCATTTGTTTTGTGTGCTCTTGCGCATTTGTTTTGTTTGCGCGTGCGCATTTCTTTAATATGTGCGTGCGCGCATTTGTTTTATGTGTGCGTGCGCGCATTTGTTTTATGTGACGTGCGCGCATTTGTGTTATGTGTGCATGCGCGCATTTGCTTTATGTGTGCATGCGCGCATTTGTTTTATGTGTGCATGCGCGCATTTGTTTTATGTGTGCGTGCGCGCATTTGTTTCATGTGACATGCACACATAAAACACACGCACGCACGCACACATAAAACAAACGCGGACGCACACAAAACACACGCATGCACACACAGACATGCACTGACACACGCACACACACGGTGACATGCACACATAAAACACACACACGCACGCACACGCAGACACACACTGACACATGCGCACACACACCAATGACATGCACACAAACGCATAACTACACATCACAAACAAACCTATAAAACCCGCGTTTGTTTTATGTGTGCGTGCGTGCGTGTGTTTTATGTTTGCATGTCACCGTGTGTGTGTGCGTTTGTCAGTGCATGTCTGTGTATGCATGCGTGTGTTTTATGTGTGCGTGCGCGTTTGTTTTATGTGGGTGTGCGCATTTGTTTAATGTGTGCGTGCGTGTGTTGTGTGCGTGTGCATTTGTTTTATCTGTGCGCGCGCATTTGTTTTGTGTGCTCTTGCGCATTTGTTTTGTGTGCGCGTGCGCATTTCTTTAATATGTGCGTGCGCGCATTTGTTTTATGTGTGCGTGCGCGCATTTGTTTTATGTGACGTGCGCGCATTTGTTTTATGTGTGCATGCGCGCATTTGCTTTATGTGTGCATGCGCGCATTTGTTTTATGTGTGCATGCGCGCATTTGTTTTATGTGTGCGTGCGCGCATTGGTTTCATGTGACATGCACACATAAAACACACGCACGCACGCACACATAAAACAAACGCGGACGCACACAAAACACACGCATGCACACACAGACATGAACTGACACACGCACACACACGGTGACATGCACACATAAAACACACACACGCACGCACACGCAGACACACACTGACACATGCGCACACACACCAATGACATGCACACAAACGCATAACTACACGTCACAAACAAACCTATAAAATCCGCGTTTGTTTTATGTGTGCGTGCGTGCGTGTGTTTTATGTTTGCATGTCACCGTGTGTGTGTGCGTTTGTCAGTGCATGTCTGTGTATGCATGCGTGTGTTTTATGTGTGCGTGCGCGTTTGTTTAATGTGGGTGTGCGCATTTGTTTAATGTGTGCGTGCGTGTGTTGTGTGTTGACACGCGCAAGCATTGACGCACATTGACACACGCGCAAGCATTGACGCACATTGACACGCGCGCAAGCATTGACGCACATTGACACTCGCGCGCATATTGACGCACGCACACGCATTGACACGCACGGGCGCATTGACGCACATTGACACGCACGCGCGCATTGACGCACATTGACACGCGCGCAAGCATTGACGCACATTGACACGCGCGCAAGCATATTGACACACGCACACGCATTGACACGCGCGCAAGCATTGACGCACATTGACACGCGCGCAAGCATTGACGCACATTGACACACGCGCGCATTGACACACATTGACACGCACATGACAATGGACGTGAGGTTCTGGTCTGCAGCCCACATCTGTGTATCGGATAGTCTGTCAAACATAAAAATGTAAACGGTTAGACTTTTATGATGCAATATACGAGGAACTAACTAAACATATACTGTACACATCTCCATGATGATTGCCTTTCTCAAGTGGCTTTGTATGTGCTGTTGGGTTTTGTCCATCTGTGCTGGTCTGAATTTGGTGACCTCACAAAAAGGGCAGTGAAAGAACAAGCAACACTGACGGCTGTGGAGTGAAGTACATCCTCAAACCTGGCTGATGTTTAACTGATCAGCCATTTATGAGATTAATGAAAGCTTTGACAGAAACTGTTTTCTATATCACAGACTAAGCTACACACACAGGCAAATGAAAACAGCCAGAAATATGTTATGTTCACTGAACACATCATTTATGAACACATTTTTCATGTTGTATAAAACTCAAACATTCTATTGAATGACTGAACAATCTACTTTAATATCCTCGTGTCCAATTAGTTCATATTCAACGTCTGCTATCTCTGGTCTGTTTATCTGGATTCTTGTCACGGGGGCAGCAGCTTCAGCAGAGAGGTCCATACTTTCTTCTCCCCAGTTACATCGTCCAGCTCTTTCTGGAGGACCCCCCTGTGTTTCCAGCCCAGTGGAGGAACATGCTTCTTCAGTGTGTTCTGGGTCTTCCCCGGGTTCTACCATCAGTGGAACATGTTCCACTTCATCGGACTTATTCTCAGATGAATAAATTGATCTAAGACAAGAAAAAAATAAGTCAGTTTAGATTAAAAAAAAAGCTCAAACTAATTGAAATTCTCACGGATGCTCCGTTGAATCCATACATTCATTCATTCCCACTGCCACCTCCTAATAAGAAATAATGATCGTTTCTCTGATGCACAAATACTGCAGTGCTGAAGATATTAAACCAAAATTGACATTCATTTTAATTGTACAAGTGATGACATTTGCAAAATTAATCAACATTACATTTAAACATTAAATCACTTTGATAAATGACTAAAAAACATTCTTACATACCTTCCTTCTTCTCTTGAACTCTTTTCCATCTGGTTAAGGAGAAAAATAATTCAAGGAAATGACTCCAGATAAACACAAATCAATATAATAATGTGATTTTTATGAATGCATTTGTTTTTTACCTCTTTTTCTTTTTTTATACCAATAAACTACAGAACATGTGATCAGTAGAACGATCACAGCAACAATAATTCCAGCCACTTCTCCTGGTGTCAAACCTTCTCGACATACAGAGTCAGAAGAAATAGTTCCTTCTCGTAGATATGTTGAACATCTACAAAGACAAGTGGAGACAGTTTAGAAGAAAACATCTGGAGCAAACATTTGTGAAGCTTCACTCACTGTTTGTGATCCTGACATGACGTGAACGTTCCATTTGAAAATGTTCCTTCACTGCAGGTTCCACACTCAGTGTCTGTGGAGGACGTTCCTGTGAAGAACATTGTGTGTGTCTTATAGTTTCTGCACTCTTGCATTTCACATGTTGGATGTGAAACTCGCCTGCTCTGATGATGAACTGTCCTGGTTCACATGTGGAGTGTTGCTGTGCTGCCACACATGTGTCCACTGAGCCGTCCACACAGAAAAAACCCTCCAGAGGTTCACACTTGGTGTTTGCTGTGAAGGTACAGGATCTGATCTCTCTCAGTCCTGTTAGTCAATAACAAATTCTACATCACATCTACATACTGACCAACTCATCATTCTAGTGAAGAACAAACTTTACCTTCAGTACAGACGAGACACTTGAAACCATGTTTCTCTCGGTTCAATTTGTCCATGTAAGTTCCATCATCACAGACAGTGCAGGACGGAGATGGAAATTCTGTGCAATGAACATTGACTCTGAATCCTGTGAGAGAAATAAATAAATGACACATTTGAGTGACGTTTTACATCAAGACTCCTGACAGTTACTCTTATAAGAAAAAAGGTCAACATTTAAAATAGGCAGAATACATTTGATAGAATCAACATACAAGTGTCATGCTTATGTTCTTTTGTTTTATTTTGAAGGTGGTTTTCCGTTTTCATGTGTCCTGTGTTTTGAGTGACAGACGCTGGCAGGTGCGCGGCTGGGGATGATGGAGTGGCGGGTTCTTCCCATTGATAAGGAGCGTCTCTACCCGGAAGAACTCGCCAGAGTATTGCGTTTCCAGACCAGGTTGGCTGTCCTTTCGATCTCGCTCCTCGCCTTTGAATCACAACTGGATAATCCTTTGGATACTCCTGACGTTGTCAGCACTTTTATTTACTCAAGTGAGTCCTTTTGTCTTTTTGTTTTAGTTGCTGTTGGGACCCCGATCTCCAGAAGTGCCCTGCCTTCGCCCCGAGTGCCTGTTTTGTTTTTTTGTTCCTATTACGGACCGCTCTGGATCTATATAAGACTTTTTTTTCTGAATTTTTCCTCCGTGGATTATTTAGAAGATAGCTGGGAAGGGCGACAGGTCTTGATACCTTCACTTAAACTTAGCGTTACATTTACCGATGTCAATAAAATGAAAAGAGACTTTAATAAACCACAACATGTACCTGTGCTCCTTCCAGCTGGACACTCAACATCCTTATCCTTCAACAGTGGACACTGTGACGTCACTCCTTCAACATCCTTATCCTTGAGAGAAAAGATCATTTAATATCAGATGATTTTTGAGAATCTATCAGTGATAGTTTCGTAGATTCTTCCGCGTCTGACCGTTATAAACCTCCTTGTAGGTGGACAACGCATGCGCAAATGCGTGGTTGATTTCCAACCTCGTGTACTGTACTGACACTAATACAATGTTTTTCCATCATATTTGTCCATCATGATGAGTGCCATGGATCATACATGAACACACATGTTTAATGATAAATATTTGTTACCAGAGAACAATTGTTTCAACTGTAATGAAGCATACATGTTTGATATTTACCAATTAGTGTTAAATATTAGCTATATTGATGTTTGAGATAAAATGGGGACCCTTGAAATAAAAAGAAAGACCCACACTGTTAAGTCTTTCTGTAGGTTTGTTTATTGGACATAATAAATCGTTTTAGCAACACTAGAGGGCAGCAGAGAGTACAAGTTGCTTTGCGTGCAGGTGGAGAGACAGGACGAGCTAATGAGATCACCTGTGCAGGTGAAGCTTCTGTCTACAGAGCATGACTACAGCCAAGGTAATGTTAAACTCTTCTGTTAAATTGTTCTCATTTGGAGAGAATATCTAAGGATTATGGACATAAACTTGCAGTGTGACTGCAGTTCACACTTTTAATGATGTCGTCGTTGTAAATCTAAAACGTCCCGAGAAAGTAGAATTCTAGTGTTTCTGATCCCATCATGCAGGGAATAGCAGGTTTGATATAAATGTACATGAATTGATTCATTAAAGATATTATTACATTTGTCTCTTTTAACATTAAGACTTCATCACAAAGTATCATTTCTGGAGATGATTTGACTTCAATGTTGACAACAGTTTATACTGAGTGGATCTAGTATAACACTGACAGACCCGGCTGCAGAAAAACATTTAAGGGGGGGCATTACATTTTTTCAGGGGGGCAAACTTTTCAACCTAAAAACGTATTGGCTTCAGGCTGAACAATGGCTCTGGGACGACTCGCACAGTGCAGAGAAATAATTCTCCCATTACTAAAAAGTGACGGTTGATCCCAAAATCTAAAAAAACAACTAACAACCAACAACAAAGTTTAGTGCTGTGTCCATGTATTAAACTAAAGCACCACAGCTTCACTTCTACTAAAACATAAGCACTGAAGTCAACCTGAACACTGGATTGAACATCAAATAAGTTTTCATCTCATTGAACAAAATCATGGTAGGTGTGATGTGTGATCTGTTTGATACTTGATGAAGCCCAGTTGCTGCACATTGGCGCACGCATTGACGCACATTCTTCTTCTGAGAGTTGTAACACAGCGTCTCTTAACTGTTGAGCATGGTCCCGTCGTCTCGCACCAACGTCCATCTCCTCACTTTCGCTCTTCACTTTCCCGTACATACCGGGGACGTTCGTTAGCAAAGTTCGTTGCTAATAACCGTTAGCTTCGCCTCAGGAGCAGGTCCGAAAAAGTCGCTTCTGACACCAATGTAACGTTTGGTCCTCCACACATGACCAGACGGTTGTCTTGCACAGATATTGTTTCTTTGTTCGCTGTACTCACAGAGAGGTTATTGTTTCGGCCACAACCAACGCCGCTCGTTCTTCACACCACTAGTTGAACGCGAAATCTCTCTAACAACAACTGCGCATGCGCACAGACTCACCTTCTTAAAGTGCCCGCAACATTAATGAACAGAACAAACAGGATCGTTACAATATATATACAGTATATACACACACACACACACACACACACGTCTATACACATACACACATATACATATACACACACACGTCTATACACATACACACGTATATATACACACGTCTATACACATACACACATATACACACATATATATACACACACGTCTATACACATACACACATATACACACACACACGTCTATACACATACACACATATACACACATATATATACACACACACGTCTATACACATACACACATATATAAACACACACACGTATATATATATACACACACACACACACACACACACGTCTATACACATACACACATATACACACACGTCTATACACATACACACATATATATACACACACGTCTATACACACACATATATACACACACACACGTCTATACACATACACACATATATATACACACACACGTCTATACACATACACACACATATATACACACACACGTCTATACACATACACACATATATGTACACACATATAAACACACGTCTATACGCATTGACACACCCGCACGCATTGACGCACATTGACACACACACACGTATTGACGCACATTGACGCACATTGACACACACGTATTGACGCACATTGACACGCGCGCACGCATTGACACGCACGGGTCACCCAGTATTATACAGAGCACCCCCCGACGTCGGATTCAAACGACCCGGGTTACATTTGACGCGTCGCCCATCTCTTCGTTGCCTTGGTAACGTGACGTGTCGCTGTTTCATTTGGCTACCGTAATTCTACAACTATGAAGCTCATTTGAAATGTTTAATGTCAACAGTGTGATTCTAATCCTGATTGTGCTTAACGACCTCAAACCACTTTAAGGAGGTACAGAGTGAATATAAATCGGTAAAAATGCTTAATTTTAATTTTTTGGAGCTTGGATTGTTTACGCATCGCGGAAGTCAAGAAGCTCTCGCGGATTAAAACATGCTTAAAAGGTCCTGTAAAAGTGACTATATTGTATATTTTTAGGTGTTTCAACTCCATAATGTTGACATTGTTTTATGAATGAGTAAAATAAAGTCTGTGCTATTTCGCTTGATCCTCTTTATAATCCGGTGCGCTTTTCTATGAAAATAGAAGCTTTCATTGAGATTGCGTTTATGGACATATGTTTTCTTTTTATTTAGCTGCGATTATGAGCGTCTACGTGACGTTTGTCAACATTAATCGCGAGTCTGCAGGGGTGACGTCACACATGCTAATCAACTGATCCTGCAGCGGTGACGTCACACCACAGGAATACAATGAGATATTGTGCTTGTTTGTTTAAAAGCGCCATGAATACAATAGTAGATGCGTGCTTGTATAAAGACCGAGTTAAGTTTAGTTTAAATTTAGCGTCAGCTAAAAAGTTTTCAAATTGCCGCATACGCAACTTCCGGATGATGACGTCACACTTGTTGACAAAGATCGATCGCATTTTATCCTCACGTTTGTGCATAACTTGACGGAATCAGGTGCGCGTCACTCGTCTATTGAGGTAAGATATCATTATTGCTTTAAGACTCAGAAATAATGTTTCATTGCGTGTAATGTAACTTTCTGTGGTGCGTTAACACGAGAGCTAGTTCGCTAAAACTTAGCTTTTTTAATTATAATGTAACTCACACACGTATTTTGTTTGTTATTTTGAAGGACGAAAATATATTTATATTCCAATAAAAAGTTTGCTATATTGGTGGGTCATGGTAGGCGATTTATTTTATTAATATTCAAGATTCTTAGCTACGGCACCTTCAACACATTCAACGCTTGTTAACCATACAACAGCACGAACGTTTAATCGGCGTGTTAAATAACAGATGCGGTGAACTCTGAGCCGCTGAAGCATCTGAACACCACGCGATAACAAAATATAAAGTGCAACTTACTTTCAAAACAAAGTGAAACAGTACAATATAAAATACTATCGAAAATATACACTTGAATAAAGTTATAAAACAATGCTTCAAGTTTCACACAAAAACTTAAATAGCTGCTTCGACACAACATTCATTTACACACAGCAATATAAACAATAATATAAACGTATTGTTTAGGCTCACCTAGGAGTGATAAGCGAGTGTATTCAGTAAAATTGCAGGAGCGTTGGCACACTTTACAGCTTAATGTGGACAAAACTGAAACTCTGGTGATTGCTCCTGATGATAAGATTCCATGGTTGAGTCAGTACTTGGGTGACTTAGGTCAGTCTGTCAAACTGAGCCTGAGAAACCTGGGTGTTGTATTTGATAAAGACATGTCTCTTGTTCAACACTGCAGAAAACTGACCAGAAACTGTTTCCTTCAACTGAGAAAAATCTCTAAACTTAGGAAAATGTTGTCACAACATGATCTGGAGCTTGTAATCCATGCGTTTGTTTCTTCTCGTCTGGACTATTGTAACGGTTTGTTTTCATGTCTTAACAAGAAGGAGCTGTCTCGTCTGCAGTTGATTCAGAACTCTGCAGCGAGAATTCTGACCCGCTCAAGTAGGAGAACTCACATTTCTCCGATCCTTAAAACTCTTCACTGGCTTCCAGTTTCTTTCAGGATCAACTTTAAAATTCTGGTTCTTACTTTCAGAGCTATTCATGGTCAGGCTCCTCCTTACATCACTGATCTGATCCAGCCTTACACCCCAGCTCGGTCTCTGAGGTCTGTGGATCAGAATCTACTGATGGTTCCACGCACACGGCTCAGGACCAGAGGAGAGAAATCTTTTCAGGCTGTTGCTCCTAAGCTTTGGAACAATCTTCCTCTCTCTTTGCGCTTGATGGAGTCTACTGACTCCTTTAAGAAACATCTTAAGACGTTTCTATTTGTTCAGGCTTTTCCTTGAATTTCTCGAACTTGTTGTTCTCGGTGTTGTCTTGATCTTTGAAGTATGTACTGTTTTGAGTATTGTTTTTGATTGTTAAAGCGCTTTGTGACCCTGGTCTCGAAAAGCGCTATATAAATAAATATTACTTACTTACTTACTTACTTACACGTGTCTCAGTCTCTGAGCCGCTGAAGCATCTGAACACCACGCGTCTCATCCGTGGAACGCAGGTAAAAAACAATGGCCGTCTTAAAGCGACAGTGTCTTGATGCGATACATGCATTGAAAAGTAATAAAACATAAAACACGAAAATAACAACTGGGTTTAATTATATACTTCCAGTGAAAATAATTGAAACATAAAACGACAAATAAACGGCTGGGTTACATTACTAAAAACTAAAGCCTGACAGAGGGGGAGTGGCGCGGGAATGAACTACCGTACTTACTGGCGCGCGCATGTACAGACAGCATATACATCTGTTGTTTTGAGCGAGCACCATAAACCGAATATACACAATAATCCATAGTGGTATTGGTTACAAGTGTCTACACGTGGTGTTCACTGCGCAGGTTAACTGTACCGCATTACAAGTAATAGAATGTAACTTAATGTTGGTGAACCACATAGCAATTCATCTACATTAGAAGTCTAAAAAGCGAATGGTAGTACAGTCACGGTGAATACAATTGTATAAATCGTTTAATTCATTTAAATATAAGTCAGCAGATGGAGAGACTTACCACAGTCTTTACCAATGGAAACATGGCGGTGGTCCATGAGGTCCAATTACTCTAGAAACTTCTGGATCATTTGAAATGGGCGGAGCATATTAAGATATTAACACTGAATATTGTTAAATTGACCCTTGACAGTGTTCATTCACTTTTTACACTGAATAAATAACACCTGGGTTTTAACTCTGGATATTGACAACAGCACTGCAGGGGGAGGAGCCACGTTTTACACCTGTTGTTGTTGTGTTACATCTGGAAGAGTTAAACCAGTCTATGAAATAGTTAAAATACATTAACACTTCCTTTTTGACACTTGGAAATTTACTGTGCACGAACGCACACATTAAACAAATGCGCACACCCACATAAAACAAACGCGCACGCACACATAAAACACACGCATGCGTACACGGACATGCACTGACAAACGCACACACACACGGTGACATGCACACATAAAACACACGCACGCACGCACACATAAAACAAACGCGGACGCACACATCAAAGAAACGCGCACGCACACCTAAAACACACGCATGCACACACAGACATGCACTGACACACGCCCACACACACGGTGACATGCACACATAAACACACGCACGCACGCACACATAAAACAAACGCGGACGCACACAAAACAAACGCGCACGCACACATTAAACACACGCATGCACACACAGACATGCACTGACACACGCATACACACACGGTGACATGCACACATAAAACACACACACGCACGCACACGCAGACACACACTGACACATGCGCACACACACCAGTGACATGCACACAAACGCATAACTACACATCACAAACAAACCTATATATATTTTTTTTAATCTGCGCTGTTGTGAAAGTGTGTTTCCCCTCTGGGGATGAATAAAGCTTTTCTATTCTATTCTATTCTAAAAAAAATCCGCGTTTGTTTTATGTGTTCGTGCGTGCGTGTGTTTTATGTTTGCATGTCACCGTGTATGTGTGCGTTTGTCAGTGCATGTCTATGTATGCATGCGTGTGTTTTATGTGTGCGTGCGCGTTTGTTTTGTGTGCGTCCGCGTTTGTTTTATGTGTGCATGTCACCGTGTGTGTGTGCGTGTGTCAGTGCATGTCTGTGTGTGCATCCGTGTGTTTTGTGTGCGCGCGCGCGCATTTGTTTTATGTGTGCATGCGCGCATTTGTTTTATGTGTGCATGCGCGCATTTGTTTTATGTGTGCGTGCGCGCATTTGTTTCATGTGACATGCACACATAAAACACACGCACGCACGCACACATAAAACAAACGCGGACGCACACAAAACACACGCATGCACACACAGACATGCACTGACACACGCACACACACGGTGACATGCACACATAAAACACACACACGCATGCACACACAGACATGCACTGACACACGCACACACACGGTGACATGCACACATAAAACACACACACGCACGCACACGCAGACACACACTGACACATGCGCACACACACCAATGACATGCACACAAACGCATAACTACAGATCACAAACAAACCTATAAAATCCGCGTTTGTTTTATGTGTGCGTGCGTGCGTGTGTTTTATGTTTGCATGTCACCGTGTGTGTGTGCGTTTGTCAGTGCATGTCTGTGTATGCATGCGTGTGTTTTATGTGTGCGTGCGCGTTTGTTTAATGTGGGTGTGCGCATTTGTTTAATGTGTGCGTGCGTGTGTTGTGTGCGTGTGCATTTGTTTTATCTGTGCGCGCGCATTTGTTTTGTGTGCTCTTGCGCATTTGTTTTGTGTGCGCGTGCGCATTTCTTTAATATGTGCGTGCGCGCATTTGTTTTATGTGTGCGTGCGCGCATTTGTTTTATGTGACGTGCGCGCATTTGTTTTATGTGTGCATGCGCGCATTTGCTTTATGTGTGCATGCGCGCATTTGTTTTATGTGTGCATGCGCGCATTTGTTTTATGTGTGCATGCGCGCATTTGTTTTATGTGTGCGTGCGCGCATTTGTTTCATGTGACATGCACACATAAAACACACGCACGCACGCACACATAAAACAAACGCGGACGCACACAAAACACACGCATGCACACACAGACATGCACTGACACACGCACACACACGGTGACATGCACACATAAAACACACACACGCACGCACACGCAGACACACACTGACACATGCGCACACACACCAATGACATGCACACAAACGCATAACTACACATCACAAACAAACCTATAAAACCCGCGTTTGTTTTATGTGTGCGTGCGTGCGTGTGTTTTATGTTTGCATGTCACCGTGTGTGTGTGCGTTTGTCAGTGCATGTCTGTGTATGCATGCGTGTGTTTTATGTGTGCGTGCGCGTTTGTTTTATGTGGGTGTGCGCATTTGTTTAATGTGTGCGTGCGTGTGTTGTGTGCGTGTGCATTTGTTTTATCTGTGCGCGCGCATTTGTTTTGTGTGCTCTTGCGCATTTGTTTTGTGTGCGCGTGCGCATTTCTTTAATATGTGCGTGCGCGCATTTGTTTTATGTGTGCGTGCGCGCATTTGTTTTATGTGACGTGCGCGCATTTGTTTTATGTGTGCATGCGCGCATTTGCTTTATGTGTGCATGCGCGCATTTGTTTTATGTGTGCATGCGCGCATTTGTTTTATGTGTGCGTGCGCGCATTTGTTTCATGTGACATGCACACATAAAACACACGCACGCACGCACACATAAAACAAACGCGGACGCACACAAAACACACGCATGCACACACAGACATGCACTGACACACGCACACACACGGTGACATGCACACATAAAACACACACACGCACGCACACGCAGACACACACTGACACATGCGCACACACACCAATGACATGCACACAAACGCATAACTACACATCACAAACAAACCTATAAAATCCGCGTTTGTTTTATGTGTGCGTGCGTGCGTGTGTTTTATGTTTGCATGTCACCGTGTGTGTGTGCGTTTGTCAGTGCATGTCTGTGTATGCATGCGTGTGTTTTATGTGTGCGTGCGCGTTTGTTTAATGTGGGTGTGCGCATTTGTTTAATGTGTGCGTGCGTGTGTTGTGTGTTGACACGCGCAAGCATTGACGCACATTGACACGCGCGCAAGCATTGACGCACATTGACACTCGCGCGCATATTGACGCACGCACACGCATTGACACGCACGGGCGCATTGACGCACATTGACACGCACGCGCGCATTGACGCACATTGACACGCGCGCAAGCATTGACGCACATTGACACGCGCGCAAGCATATTGACACACGCACACGCATTGACACGCACGCAAGCATTGACGCACATTGACACGCGCGCAAGCATTGACGCACATTGACACACGCGCGCATTGACACACATTGACACGCACATGACAATGGACGTGAGGTTCTGGTCTGCAGCCCACATCTGTGTATCGGATAGTCTGTCAAACATAAAAATGTAAACGGTTAGACTTTTATGATGCAATATACGAGGAACTAACTAAACATATACTGTACACACCTCCATGATGATTGCCTTTCTCAAGTGGCTTTGTATGTGCTGTTGGGTTTTGTCCATCTGTGCTGGTCTGAATTTGGTGACCTCACAAAAAGGGCAGTGAAAGAACAAGCAACACTGACGGCTGTGGAGTGAAGTACATCCTCAAACCTGGCTGATGTTTAACTGATCAGCCATTTATGAGATTAATGAAAGCTTTGACAGAAACTGTTTTCTATATCACAGACTAAGCTACACACACAGGCAAATGAAAACAGCCAGAAATATGTTATGTTCACTGAACACATCATTTATGAACACATTTTTCATGTTGTATAAAACTCAAACATTCTATTGAATGACTGAACAATCTACTTTAATATCCTCGTGTCCAATTAGTTCATATTCAACGTCTGCTATCTCTGGTCTGTTTATCTGGATTCTTGTCACGGGGGCAGCAGCTTCAGCAGAGAGGTCCATACTTTCTTCTCCCCAGTTACATCGTCCAGCTCTTTCTGGAGGACCCCCCTGTGTTTCCAGCCCAGTGGAGGAACATGCTTCTTCAGTGTGTTCTGGGTCTTCCCCGGGTTCTACCATCAGTGGAACATGTTCCACTTCATCGGACTTATTCTCAGATGAATAAATTGATCTAAGACAAGAAAAAAATAAGTCAGTTTAGATTAAAAAAAAAGCTCAAACTAATTGAAATTCTCACGGATGCTCCGTTGAATCCATACATTCATTCATTCCCACTGCCACCTCCTAATAAGAAATAATGATCGTTTCTCTGATGCACAAATACTGCAGTGCTGAAGATATTAAACCAAAATTGACATTCATTTTAATTGTACAAGTGATGACATTTGCAAAATTAATCAACATTACATTTAAACATTAAATCACTTTGATAAATGACTAAAAAACATTCTTACATACCTTCCTTCTTCTCTTGAACTCTTTTCCATCTGGTTAAGGAGAAAAATAATTCAAGGAAATGACTCCAGATAAACACAAATCAATATAATAATGTGATTTTTATGAATGCATTTGTTTTTTACCTCTTTTTCTTTTTTTATACCAATAAACTACAGAACATGTGATCAGTAGAACGATCACAGCAACAATAATTCCAGCCACTTCTCCTGGTGTCAAACCTTCTCGACATACAGAGTCAGAAGAAATAGTTCCTTCTCGTAGATATGTTGAACATCTACAAAGACAAGTGGAGACAGTTTAGAAGAAAACATCTGGAGCAAACATTTGTGAAGCTTCACTCACTGTTTGTGATCCTGACATGACGTGAACGTTCCATTTGAAAATGTTCCTTCACTGCAGGTTCCACACTCAGTGTCTGTGGAGGACGTTCCTGTGAAGAACATTGTGTGTGTCTTATAGTTTCTGCACTCTTGCATTTCACATGTTGGATGTGAAACTCGCCTGCTCTGATGATGAACTGTCCTGGTTCACATGTGAACATGTGAGTGTTGCTGTGCTGCCACACATGTGTCCACTGAGCCGTCCACACAGAAAAAACCCTCCAGAGGTTCACACTTGGTGTTTGCTGTGAAGGTACAGGATCTGATCTCTCTCAGTCCTGTTGGTCAATAACAAATTCTACATCACATCTACATACTGACCAACTCATCATTCTAGTGAAGAACAAACTTTACCTTCAGTACAGACGAGACACTTGAAACCATGTTTCTCTCGGTTCAATTTGTCCATGTAAGTTCCATCATCACAGACAGTGCAGGACGGAGATGGAAATTCTGTGCAATGAACATTGACTCTGAATCCTGTGAGAGAAATAAATAAATGACACATTTGAGTGACGTTTTACATCAAGACTCCTGACAGTTACTCTTATAAGAAAAAAGGTCAACATTTAAAATAGGCAGAATACATTTGATAGAATCAACATACAAGTGTCATGCTTATGTTCTTTTGTTTTATTTTGAAGGTGGTTTTCCGTTTTCATGTGTCCTGTGTTTTGAGTGACAGACGCTGGCAGGTGCGCGGCTGGGGATGATGGAGTGGCGGGTTCTTCCCATTGATAAGGAGCGTCTCTACCCGGAAGAACTCGCCAGAGTATTGCGTTTCCAGACCAGGTTGGCTGTCCTTTCGATCTCGCTCCTCGCCTTTGAATCACAACTGGATAATCCTTTGGATACTCCTGACGTTGTCAGCACTTTTATTTACTCAAGTGAGTCCTTTTGTCTTTTTGTTTTAGTTGCTGTTGGGACCCCGATCTCCAGAAGTGCCCTGCCTTCGCCCCGAGTGCCTGTTTTGTTTTTTTGTTCCTATTACGGACCGCTCTGGATCTATATAAGACTTTTTTTTCTGAATTTTTCCTCCGTGGATTATTTAGAAGATAGCTGGGAAGGGCGACAGGTCTTGATACCTTCACTTAAACTTAGCGTTACATTTACCGATGTCAATAAAATGAAAAGAGACTTTAATAAACCACAACATGTACCTGTGCTCCTTCCAGCTGGACACTCAACATCCTTATCCTTCAACAGTGGACACTGTGACGTCACTCCTTCAACATCCTTATCCTTGAGAGAAAAGATCATTTAATATCAGATGATTTTTGAGAATCTATCAGTGATAGTTTCGTAGATTCTTCCGCGTCTGACCGTTATAAACCTCCTTGTAGGTGGACAACGCATGCGCAAATGCGTGGTTGATTTCCAACCTCGTGTACTGTACTGACACTAATACAATGTTTTTCCATCATATTTGTCCATCATGATGAGTGCCATGGATCATACATGAACACACATGTTTAATGATAAATATTTGTTACCAGAGAACAATTGTTTCAACTGTAATGAAGCATACATGTTTGATATTTACCAATTAGTGTTAAATATTAGCTATATTGATGTTTGAGATAAAATGGGGACCCTTGAAATAAAAAGAAAGACCCACACTGTTAAGTCTTTCTGTAGGTTTGTTTATTGGACATAATAAATCGTTTTAGCAACACTAGAGGGCAGCAGAGAGTACAAGTTGCTTTGCGTGCAGGTGGAGAGACAGGACGAGCTAATGAGATCACCTGTGCAGGTGAAGCTTCTGTCTACAGAGCATGACTACAGCCAAGGTAATGTTAAACTCTTCTGTTAAATTGTTCTCATTTGGAGAGAATATCTAAGGATTATGGACATAAACTTGCAGTGTGACTGCAGTTCACACTTTTAATGATGTCGTCGTTGTAAATCTAAAACGTCCCGAGAAAGTAGAATTCTAGTGTTTCTGATCCCATCATGCAGGGAATAGCAGGTTTGATATAAATGTACATGAATTGATTCATTAAAGATATTATTACATTTGTCTCTTTTAACATTAAGACTTCATCACAAAGTATCATTTCTGGAGATGATTTGACTTCAATGTTGACAACAGTTTATACTGAGTGGATCTAGTATAACACTGACAGACCCGGCTGCAGAAAAACATTTAAGGGGGGGCATTACATTTTTTCAGGGGGGCAAACTTTTCAACCTAAAAACGTATTGGCTTCAGGCTGAACAATGGCTCTGGGACGACTCGCACAGTGCAGAGAAATAATTCTCCCATTACTAAAAAGTGACGGTTGATCCCAAAATCTAAAAAAACAACTAACAACCAACAACAAAGTTTAGTGCTGTGTCCATGTATTAAACTAAAGCACCACAGCTTCACTTCTACTAAAACATAAGCACTGAAGTCAACCTGAACACTGGATTGAACATCAAATAAGTTTTCATCTCATTGAACAAAATCATGGTAGGTGTGATGTGTGATCTGTTTGATACTTGATGAAGCCCAGTTGCTGCACATTGGCGCACGCATTGACGCACATTCTTCTTCTGAGAGTTGTAACACAGCGTCTCTTAACTGTTGAGCATGGTCCCGTCGTCTCGCACCAACGTCCATCTCCTCACTTTCGCTCTTCACTTTCCCGTACATACCGGGGACGTTCGTTAGCAAAGTTCGTTGCTAATAACCGTTAGCTTCGCCTCAGGAGCAGGTCCGAAAAAGTCGCTTCTGACACCAATGTAACGTTTGGTCCTCCACACATGACCAGACGGTTGTCTTGCACAGATATTGTTTCTTTGTTCGCTGTACTCACAGAGAGGTTATTGTTTCGGCCACAACCAACGCCGCTCGTTCTTCACACCACTAGTTGAACGCGAAATCTCTCTAACAACAACTGCGCATGCGCACAGACTCACCTTCTTAAAGTGCCCGCAACATTAATGAACAGAACAAACAGGATCGTTACAATATATATACAGTATATACACACACACACACACACACACACGTCTATACACATACACACATATACATATACACACACACGTCTATACACATACACACATATATATACACACACGTCTATACACATACACACATATACACACACACACGTCTATACACATACACACATATACACACATATATATACACACACACGTCTATACACATACACACATATATAAACACACACACGTATATATATATATACACACACACACACACACACACACGTCTATACACATACACACATATACACACACGTCTATACACATACACACATATATATACACACACGTCTATACACACACATATATACACACACACACGTCTATACACATACACACATATATATACACACACACGTCTATACACATACACACACATATATACACACACACGTCTATACACATACACACATATATGTACACACATATAAACACACGTCTATACGCATTGACACACCCGCACGCATTGACGCACATTGACACACACACACGTATTGACGCACATTGACGCACATTGACACACACGTATTGACGCACATTGACACGCGCGCACGCATTGACACGCACGGGTCACCCAGTATTATACAGAGCACCCCCCGACGTCGGATTCAAACGACCCGGGTTACATTTGACGCGTCGCCCATCTCTTCGTTGCCTTGGTAACGTGACGTGTCGCTGTTTCATTTGGCTACCGTAATTCTACAACTATGAAGCTCATTTGAAATGTTTAATGTCAACAGTGTGATTCTAATCCTGATTGTGCTTAACGACCTCAAACCACTTTAAGGAGGTACAGAGTGAATATAAATCGGTAAAAATGCTTAATTTTAATTTTTTGGAGCTTGGATTGTTTACGCATCGCGGAAGTCAAGAAGCTCTCGCGGATTAAAACATGCTTAAAAGGTCCTGTAAAAGTGACTATATTGTATATTTTTAGGTGTTTCAACTCCATAATGTTGACATTGTTTTATGAATGAGTAAAATAAAGTCTGTGCTATTTCGCTTGATCCTCTTTATAATCCGGTGCGCTTTTCTATGAAAATAGAAGCTTTCATTGAGATTGCGTTTATGGACATATGTTTTCTTTTTATTTAGCTGCGATTATGAGCGTCTACGTGACGTTTGTCAACATTAATCGCGAGTCTGCAGGGGTGACGTCACACATGCTAATCAACTGATCCTGCAGCGGTGACGTCACACCACAGGAATACAATGAGATATTGTGCTTGTTTGTTTAAAAGCGCCATGAATACAATAGTAGATGCGTGCTTGTATAAAGACCGAGTTAAGTTTAGTTTAAATTTAGCGTCAGCTAAAAAGTTTTCAAATTGCCGCATACGCAACTTCCGGATGATGACGTCACACTTGTTGACAAAGATCGATCGCATTTTATCCTCACGTTTGTGCATAACTTGACGGAATCAGGTGCGCGTCACTCGTCTATTGAGGTAAGATATCATTATTGCTTTAAGACTCAGAAATAATGTTTCATTGCGTGTAATGTAACTTTCTGTGGTGCGTTAACACGAGAGCTAGTTCGCTAAAACTTAGCTTTTTTAATTATAATGTAACTCACACACGTATTTTGTTTGTTATTTTGAAGGACGAAAATATATTTATATTCCAATAAAAAGTTTGCTATATTGGTGGGTCATGGTAGGCGATTTATTTTATTAATATTCAAGATTCTTAGCTACGGCACCTTCAACACATTCAACGCTTGTTAACCATACAACAGCACGAACGTTTAATCGGCGTGTTAAATAACAGATGCGGTGAACTCTGAGCCGCTGAAGCATCTGAACACCACGCGATAACAAAATATAAAGTGCAACTTACTTTCAAAACAAAGTGAAACAGTACAATATAAAATACTATCGAAAATATACACTTGAATAAAGTTATAAAACAATGCTTCAAGTTTCACACAAAAACTTAAATAGCTGCTTCGACACAACATTCATTTACACACAGCAATATAAACAATAATATAAACGTATTGTTTAGGCTCACCTAGGAGTGATAAGCGAGTGTATTCAGTAAAATTGCAGGAGCGTTGGCACACTTTACAGCTTAATGTGGACAAAACTGAAACTCTGGTGATTGCTCCTGATGATAAGATTCCATGGTTGAGTCAGTACTTGGGTGACTTAGGTCAGTCTGTCAAACTGAGCCTGAGAAACCTGGGTGTTGTATTTGATAAAGACATGTCTCTTGTTCAACACTGCAGAAAACTGACCAGAAACTGTTTCCTTCAACTGAGAAAAATCTCTAAACTTAGGAAAATGTTGTCACAACATGATCTGGAGCTTGTAATCCATGCGTTTGTTTCTTCTCGTCTGGACTATTGTAACGGTTTGTTTTCATGTCTTAACAAGAAGGAGCTGTCTCGTCTGCAGTTGATTCAGAACTCTGCAGCGAGAATTCTGACCCGCTCAAGTAGGAGAACTCACATTTCTCCGATCCTTAAAACTCTTCACTGGCTTCCAGTTTCTTTCAGGATCAACTTTAAAATTCTGGTTCTTACTTTCAGAGCTATTCATGGTCAGGCTCCTCCTTACATCACTGATCTGATCCAGCCTTACACCCCAGCTCGGTCTCTGAGGTCTGTGGATCAGAATCTACTGATGGTTCCACGCACACGGCTCAGGACCAGAGGAGAGAAATCTTTTCAGGCTGTTGCTCCTAAGCTTTGGAACAATCTTCCTCTCTCTTTGCGCTTGATGGAGTCTACTGACTCCTTTAAGAAACATCTTAAGACGTTTCTATTTGTTCAGGCTTTTCCTTGAATTTCTCGAACTTGTTGTTCTCGGTGTTGTCTTGATCTTTGAAGTATGTACTGTTTTGAGTATTGTTTTTGATTGTTAAAGCGCTTTGTGACCCTGGTCTCGAAAAGCGCTATATAAATAAATATTACTTACTTACTTACTTACTTACACGTGTCTCAGTCTCTGAGCCGCTGAAGCATCTGAACACCACGCGTCTCATCCGTGGAACGCAGGTAAAAAACAATGGCCGTCTTAAAGCGACAGTGTCTTGATGCGATACATGCATTGAAAAGTAATAAAACATAAAACACGAAAATAACAACTGGGTTTAATTATATACTTCCAGTGAAAATAATTGAAACATAAAACGACAAATAAACGGCTGGGTTACATTACTAAAAACTAAAGCCTGACAGAGGGGGAGTGGCGCGGGAATGAACTACCGTACTTACTGGCGCGCGCATGTACAGACAGCATATACATCTGTTGTTTTGAGCGAGCACCATAAACCGAATATACACAATAATCCATAGTGGTATTGGTTACAAGTGTCTACACGTGGTGTTCACTGCGCAGGTTAACTGTACCGCATTACAAGTAATAGAATGTAACTTAATGTTGGTGAACCACATAGCAATTCATCTACATTAGAAGTCTAAAAAGCGAATGGTAGTACAGTCACGGTGAATACAATTGTATAAATCGTTTAATTCATTTAAATATAAGTCAGCAGATGGAGAGACTTACCACAGTCTTTACCAATGGAAACATGGCGGTGGTCCATGAGGTCCAATTACTCTAGAAACTTCTGGATCATTTGAAATGGGCGGAGCATATTAAGATATTAACACTGAATATTGTTAAATTGACCCTTGACAGTGTTCATTCACTTTTTACACTGAATAAATAACACCTGGGTTTTAACTCTGGATATTGACAACAGCACTGCAGGGGGAGGAGCCACGTTTTACACCTGTTGTTGTTGTGTTACATCTGGAAGAGTTAAACCAGTCTATGAAATAGTTAAAATACATTAACACTTCCTTTTTGACACTTGGAAATTTACTGTGCACGAACGCACACATTAAACAAATGCGCACACCCACATAAAACAAACGCGCACGCACACATAAAACACACGCATGCGTACACGGACATGCACTGACAAACGCACACACACACGGTGACATGCACACATAAAACACACGCACGCACGCACACATAAAACAAACGCGGACGCACACATCAAAGAAACGCGCACGCACACCTAAAACACACGCATGCACACACAGACATGCACTGACACACGCCCACACACACGGTGACATGCACACATAAACACACGCACGCACGCACACATAAAAAACAAACGCGGACGCACACAAAACAAACGCGCACGCACACATTAAACACACGCATGCACACACAGACATGCACTGACACACGCACACACACACGGTGACATGCACACATAAAACACACACACGCACGCACACGCAGACACACACTGACACATGCGCACACACACCAGTGACATGCACACAAACGCATAACTACACATCACAAACAAACCTATATATATTTTTTTTAATCTGCGCTGTTGTGAAAGTGTGTTTCCCCTCTGGGGATGAATAAAGCTTTTCTATTCTATTCTATTCTAAAAAAAATCCGCGTTTGTTTTATGTGTTCGTGCGTGCGTGTGTTTTATGTTTGCATGTCACCGTGTGTGTGTGCGTTTGTCAGTGCATGTCTATGTATGCATGCGTGTGTTTTATGTGTGCGTGCGCGTTTGTTTTGTGTGCGTCCGCGTTTGTTTTATGTGTGCATGTCACCGTGTGTGTGTGCGTGTGTCAGTGCATGTCTGTGTGTGCATCCGTGTGTTTTGTGTGCGCGCGCGCGCATTTGTTTTATGTGTGCATGCGCGCATTTGTTTTATGTGTGCATGCGCGCATTTGTTTTATGTGTGCGTGCGCGCATTTGTTTCATGTGACATGCACACATAAAACACACGCACGCACGCACACATAAAACAAACGCGGACGCACACAAAACACACGCATGCACACACAGACATGCACTGACACACGCACACACACGGTGACATGCACACATAAAACACACACACGCATGCACACACAGACATGCACTGACACACGCACACACACGGTGACATGCACACATAAAACACACACACGCACGCACACGCAGACACACACTGACACATGCGCACACACACCAATGACATGCACACAAACGCATAACTACAGATCACAAACAAACCTATAAAATCCGCGTTTGTTTTATGTGTGCGTGCGTGCGTGTGTTTTATGTTTGCATGTCACCGTGTGTGTGTGCGTTTGTCAGTGCATGTCTGTGTATGCATGCGTGTGTTTTATGTGTGCGTGCGCGTTTGTTTTATGTGGGTGTGCGCATTTGTTTAATGTGTGCGTGCGTGTGTTGTGTGCGTGTGCATTTGTTTTATCTGTGCGCGCGCATTTGTTTTGTGTGCTCTTGCGCATTTGTTTTGTGTGCGCGTGCGCATTTCTTTAATATGTGCGTGCGCGCATTTGTTTTATGTGTGCGTGCGCGCATTTGTTTTATGTGACGTGCGCGCATTTGTTTTATGTGTGCATGCGCGCATTTGCTTTATGTGTGCATGCGCGCATTTGTTTTATGTGTGCATGCGCGCATTTGTTTTATGTGTGCATGCGCGCATTTGTTTTATGTGTGCGTGCGCGCATTTGTTTCATGTGACATGCACACATAAAACACACGCACGCACGCACACATAAAACAAACGCGGACGCACACAAAACACACGCATGCACACACAGACATGCACTGACACACGCACACACACGGTGACATGCACACATAAAACACACACACGCACGCACACGCAGACACACACTGACACATGCGCACACACACCAATGACATGCACACAAACGCATAACTACACATCACAAACAAACCTATAAAACCCGCGTTTGTTTTATGTGTGCGTGCATGCGTGTGTTTTATGTTTGCATGTCACCGTGTGTGTGTGCGTTTGTCAGTGCATGTCTGTGTATGCATGCGTGTGTTTTATGTGTGCGTGCGCGTTTGTTTTATGTGGGTGTGCGCATTTGTTTAATGTGTGCGTGCGTGTGTTGTGTGCGTGTGCATTTGTTTTATCTGTGCGCGCGCATTTGTTTTGTGTGCTCTTGCGCATTTGTTTTGTGTGCGCGTGCGCATTTCTTTAATATGTGCGTGCGCGCATTTGTTTTATGTGTGCGTGCGCGCATTTGTTTTATGTGACGTGCGCGCATTTGTGTTATGTGTGCATGCGCGCATTTGCTTTATGTGTGCATGCGCGCATTTGTTTTGTGTGCATGCGCGCATTTGTTTTATGTGTGCATGCGCGCATTTGTTTTATGTGTGCGTGCGCGCATTTGTTTCATGTGACATGCACACATAAAACACACGCACGCACGCACACATAAAACAAACGCGGACGCACACAAAACACACGCATTATGTGTGCGTGCGTGCGTGTGTTTTATGTTTGCATGTCACCGTGTGTGTGTGCGTTTGTCAGTGCATGTCTGTGTATGCATGCGTGTGTTTTATGTGTGCGTGCGCGTTTGTTTAATGTGGGTGTGTGCATTTGTTTAATGTGTGCGTGCGTGTGTTGTGTGTTGACACGCGCAAGCATTGACGCACATTGTTTTGTGTGCGTCCGCGTTTGTTTTATGTGTGCATGTCACCGTGTGTGTGTGCGTGTGTCAGTGCATGTCTGTGTGTGCATCCGTGTGTTTTGTGTGCGCGCGCGCGCATTTGTTTTATGTGTGCATGCGCGCATTTGTTTTATGTGTGCATGCGCGCATTTGTTTTATGTGTGCGTGCGCGCATTTGTTTCATGTGACATGCACACATAAAACACACGCACGCACGCACACATAAAACAAACGCGGACGCACACAAAACACACGCATGCACACACAGACATGCACTGACACACGCACACACACGGTGACATGCACACATAAAACACACACGCATGCACACACAGACATGCACTGACACACGCACACACACGGTGACATGCACACATAAAACACACACACGCACGCACACGCAGACACACACTGACACATGCGCACACACACCAATGACATGCACACAAACGCATAACTACAGATCACAAACAAACCTATAAAATCCGCGTTTGTTTTATGTGTGCGTGCGTGCGTGTGTTTTATGTTTGCATGTCACCGTGTGTGTGTGCGTTTGTCAGTGCATGTGTGTGTATGCATGCGTGTGTTTTATGTGTGCGTGCGCGTTTGTTTTATGTGGGTGTGCGCATTTGTTTAATGTGTGCGTGCGTGTGTTGTGTGCGTGTGCATTTGTTTTATCTGTGCGCGCGCATTTGTTTTGTGTGCTCTTGCGCATTTGTTTTGTGTGCGCGTGCGCATTTCTTTAATATGTGCGTGCGCGCATTTGTTTTATGTGTGCGTGCGCGCATTTGTTTTATGTGACGTGCGCGCATTTGTTTTATGTGTGCATGCGCGCATTTGCTTTATGTGTGCATGCGCGCATTTGTTTTATGTGTGCATGCGCGCATTTGTTTTATGTGTGCATGCGCGCATTTGTTTTATGTGTGCGTGCGCGCATTTGTTTCATGTGACATGCACACATAAAACACACGCACGCACGCACACATAAAACAAACGCGGACGCACACAAAACACACGCATGCACACACAGACATGCACTGACACACGCACACACACGGTGACATGCACACATAAAACACACACACGCACGCACACGCAGACACACACTGACACATGCGCACACACACCAATGACATGCACACAAACGCATAACTACACATCACAAACAAACCTATAAAACCCGCGTTTGTTTTATGTGTGCGTGCGTGCGTGTGTTTTATGTTTGCATGTCACCGTGTGTGTGTGCGTTTGTCAGTGCATGTCTGTGTATGCATGCGTGTGTTTTATGTGTGCGTGCGCGTTTGTTTTATGTGGGTGTGCGCATTTGTTTAATGTGTGCGTGCGTGTGTTGTGTGCGTGTGCATTTGTTTTATCTGTGCGCGCGCATTTGTTTTGTGTGCTCTTGCGCATTTGTTTTGTGTGCGCGTGCGCATTTCTTTAATATGTGCGTGCGCGCATTTGTTTTATGTGTGCGTGCGCGCATTTGTTTTATGTGACGTGCGCGCATTTGTTTTATGTGTGCATGCGCGCATTTGCTTTATGTGTGCATGCGCGCATTTGTTTTGTGTGCATGCGCGCATTTGTTTTATGTGTGCGTGCGCGCATTGGTTTCATGTGACATGCACACATAAAACACACGCACGCACGCACACATAAAACAAACGCGGACGCACACAAAACACACGCATGCACACACAGACATGCACTGACACACGCACACACACGGTGACATGCACACATAAAACACACACACGCACGCACACGCAGACACACACTGACACATGCGCACACACACCAATGACATGCACACAAACGCATAACTACACGTCACAAACAAACCTATAAAATCCGCGTTTGTTTTATGTGTGCGTGCGTGCGTGTGTTTTATGTTTGCATGTCACCGTGTGTGTGTGCGTTTGTCAGTGCATGTCTGTGTATGCATGCGTGTGTTTTATGTGTGCGTGCGCGTTTGTTTAATGTGGGTGTGCGCATTTGTTTAATGTGTGCGTGCGTGTGTTGTGTGTTGACACGCGCAAGCATTGACGCACATTGACACACGCGCAAGCATTGACGCACATTGACACGCGCGCAAGCATTGACGCACATTGACACTCGCGCGCATATTGACGCACGCACACGCATTGACACGCACGGGCGCATTGACGCACATTGACACGCACGCGCGCATTGACGCACATTGACACGCGCGCAAGCATTGACGCACATTGACACGCGCGCAAGCATATTGACACACGCACACGCATTGACACGCACGCAAGCATTGACGCACATTGACACGCGCGCAAGCATTGACGCACATTGACACACGCGCGCATTGACACACATTGACACGCACATGACAATGGACGTGAGGTTCTGGTCTGCAGCCCACATCTGTGTATCGGATAGTCTGTCAAACATAAAAATGTAAACGGTTAGACTTTTATGATGCAATATACGAGGAACTAACTAAACATATACTGTACACACCTCCATGATGATTGCCTTTCTCAAGTGGCTTTGTATGTGCTGTTGGGTTTTGTCCATCTGTGCTGGTCTGAATTTGGTGACCTCACAAAAAGGGCAGTGAAAGAACAAGCAACACTGACGGCTGTGGAGTGAAGTACATCCTCAAACCTGGCTGATGTTTAACTGATCAGCCATTTATGAGATTAATGAAAGCTTTGACAGAAACTGTTTTCTATATCACAGACTAAGCTACACACACAGGCAAATGAAAACAGCCAGAAATATGTTATGTTCACTGAACACATCATTTATGAACACATTTTTCATGTTGTATAAAACTCAAACATTCTATTGAATGACTGAACAATCTACTTTAATATCCTCGTGTCCAATTAGTTCATATTCAACGTCTGCTATCTCTGGTCTGTTTATCTGGATTCTTGTCACGGGGGCAGCAGCTTCAGCAGAGAGGTCCATACTTTCTTCTCCCCAGTTACATCGTCCAGCTCTTTCTGGAGGACCCCCCTGTGTTTCCAGCCCAGTGGAGGAACATGCTTCTTCAGTGTGTTCTGGGTCTTCCCCGGGTTCTACCATCAGTGGAACATGTTCCACTTCATCGGACTTATTCTCAGATGAATAAATTGATCTAAGACAAGAAAAAAATAAGTCAGTTTAGATTAAAAAAAAAGCTCAAACTAATTGAAATTCTCACGGATGCTCCGTTGAATCCATACATTCATTCATTCCCACTGCCACCTCCTAATAAGAAATAATGATCGTTTCTCTGATGCACAAATACTGCAGTGCTGAAGATATTAAACCAAAATTGACATTCATTTTAATTGTACAAGTGATGACATTTGCAAAATTAATCAACATTACATTTAAACATTAAATCACTTTGATAAATGACTAAAAAACATTCTTACATACCTTCCTTCTTCTCTTGAACTCTTTTCCATCTGGTTAAGGAGAAAAATAATTCAAGGAAATGACTCCAGATAAACACAAATCAATATAATAATGTGATTTTTATGAATGCATTTGTTTTTTACCTCTTTTTCTTTTTTTATACCAATAAACTACAGAACATGTGATCAGTAGAACGATCACAGCAACAATAATTCCAGCCACTTCTCCTGGTGTCAAACCTTCTCGACATACAGAGTCAGAAGAAATAGTTCCTTCTCGTAGATATGTTGAACATCTACAAAGACAAGTGGAGACAGTTTAGAAGAAAACATCTGGAGCAAACATTTGTGAAGCTTCACTCACTGTTTGTGATCCTGACATGACGTGAACGTTCCATTTGAAAATGTTCCTTCACTGCAGGTTCCACACTCAGTGTCTGTGGAGGACGTTCCTGTGAAGAACATTGTGTGTGTCTTATAGTTTCTGCACTCTTGCATTTCACATGTTGGATGTGAAACTCGCCTGCTCTGATGATGAACTGTCCTGGTTCACATGTGGAGTGTTGCTGTGCTGCCACACATGTGTCCACTGAGCCGTCCACACAGAAAAAACCCTCCAGAGGTTCACACTTGGTGTTTGCTGTGAAGGTACAGGATCTGATCTCTCTCAGTCCTGTTAGTCAATAACAAATTCTACATCACATCTACATACTGACCAACTCATCATTCTAGTGAAGAACAAACTTTACCTTCAGTACAGACGAGACACTTGAAACCATGTTTCTCTCGGTTCAATTTGTCCATGTAAGTTCCATCATCACAGACAGTGCAGGACGGAGATGGAAATTCTGTGCAATGAACATTGACTCTGAATCCTGTGAGAGAAATAAATATATGACACATTTGAGTGACGTTTTACATCAAGACTCCTGACAGTTACTCTTATAAGAAAAAAGGTCAACATTTAAAATAGGCAGAATACATTTGATAGAATCAACATACAAGTGTCATGCTTATGTTCTTTTGTTTTATTTTGAAGGTGGTTTTCCGTTTTCATGTGTCCTGTGTTTTGAGTGACAGACGCTGGCAGGTGCGCGGCTGGGGATGATGGAGTGGCGGGTTCTTCCCATTGATAAGGAGCGTCTCTACCCGGAAGAACTCGCCAGAGTATTGCGTTTCCAGACCAGGTTGGCTGTCCTTTCGATCTCGCTCCTCGCCTTTGAATCACAACTGGATAATCCTTTGGATACTCCTGACGTTGTCAGCACTTTTATTTACTCAAGTGAGTCCTTTTGTCTTTTTGTTTTAGTTGCTGTTGGGACCCCGATCTCCAGAAGTGCCCTGCCTTCGCCCCGAGTGCCTGTTTTGTTTTTTTGTTCCTATTACGGACCGCTCTGGATCTATATAAGACTTTTTTTTCTGAATTTTTCCTCCGTGGATTATTTAGAAGATAGCTGGGAAGGGCGACAGGTCTTGATACCTTCACTTAAACTTAGCGTTACATTTACCGATGTCAATAAAATGAAAAGAGACTTTAATAAACCACAACATGTACCTGTGCTCCTTCCAGCTGGACACTCAACATCCTTATCCTTCAACAGTGGACACTGTGACGTCACTCCTTCAACATCCTTATCCTTGAGAGAAAAGATCATTTAATATCAGATGATTTTTGAGAATCTATCAGTGATAGTTTCGTAGATTCTTCCGCGTCTGACCGTTATAAACCTCCTTGTAGGTGGACAACGCATGCGCAAATGCGTGGTTGATTTCCAACCTCGTGTACTGTACTGACACTAATAGAATGTTTTTCCATCATATTTGTCCATCATGATGAGTGCCATGGATCATACATGAACACACATGTTTAATGATAAATATTTGTTACCAGAGAACAATTGTTTCAACTGTAATGAAGCATACATGTTTGATATTTACCAATTAGTGTTAAATATTAGCTATATTGATGTTTGAGATAAAATGGGGACCCTTGAAATAAAAAGAAAGACCCACACTGTTAAGTCTTTCTGTAGGTTTGTTTATTGGACATAATAAATCGTTTTAGCAACACTAGAGGGCAGCAGAGAGTACAAGTTGCTTTGCGTGCAGGTGGAGAGACAGGACGAGCTAATGAGATCACCTGTGCAGGTGAAGCTTCTGT